>NW_021146881.1:0-23625 GCF_002837175.3 Physeter macrocephalus
AAACCAAGGCAAAGCAGGCAATTAGGTAGTACCTGAGACAAGAGTCACAGCATGTAGACGGCACATAAAACCATGAGACTAGATGAGATCAGCTAGTAAGGGGTATACAGAGAAAAGAGAAAGGGCTCCAAGATCAAGTTCTGGAACAGTCTACGCTCAGCTGTCAACCAGCAAAGGAGTCTGAGGAGGAGAAGTCAGTGACCTCAGAGGAAGACCTGGAGTTTCAGGAAGACACAGAAGCAAGTGAGGAAAAAGCTGTGTGAATGAGAGAGTGGTCCACCCTGGAATGCTGCTGAGAAGTCGAAAAGATAAGGACAGAGAAGTGACATTTAGACTTAGCAACAAATGATGACCTTGTGGAAGGCAGTCTGAGTGGCATGGAAGAGAGACTAAATGGAGTAGACTGAGATGATGCAAAGTGAGGAAACAGGAGTAAAGAAGGGTTATAAAGTATTACTATTTCCCCTTGCTCCAAAGACAACCTAAACATTTGACTGTGCATATATCAGTTTAATGTATCTACTCGGCTTCCTCCATGGTTTATTCAAATATAGCTACAAAGCAAGGTGACTAAGTCTAAAGACTGGTTTGGGAAATGGCTTCATCATTTTATAGCTACATCTCCTACACACATGCAGGTATAGTGTCTCTGTCAATGGTTTTCTTTCAGAGCAATAGCTCTCGGGCTTCCCTGATTCCATCCCACATATGTAAGGTAAAGATCCATCTGAGACCAATTTATCTCCACATGCCCACTCTCCAGAAAATGAACTCTGTGATAACTACGAAGTATAACAGTAAAGCATAAATGGCGGAGTTATATACAAATCTGTTTTAGCCATAGGTCTATGAATGATTCACTTTGAACTGTAATTCACATGTCTAGTTATTTGAAAATCACAAGTCAAAAACGCCAGTGAGGCATATACATATTTACTTCACACAGAACTAACCAAAAAACAAACTTGATAATTTGATAATAACAGTATTAAACTTAGAGTAACTTAGTAATTAAAATGCAACAATAGTGGCATCTGAATACCAGGAATGGTTCAATACCAAGACTGTGGGAATCCCAACCGAGAGTGGGCATGTGCTGTAGTTCTGTGAGGATGCCAAATGCCGAGAGGCAGAAAACTTGGAGTCATCACTCAACTTTGGTAAAGTTGTCAATTTTAGGAACCCTCAACAACTCCATTAAATAGGACAAAAGTAAGTAACTACTGATACATATACACTAAAAGTGTGTGGACTTGGGACTTCCCTGGTGGCACAGTGGTTAAGAATCTGCCTGCCAATGCAGGGGACACAGGTTCAAGCCCTGGTCGGGGAAGATCCCACATGCCGCGGAGCAACTAAGCCCGTGCACCGCAACTACTGAACCTGCGCTCTAGAGCCCGTAAGCCACAACTACTGAGCCCGTGTGCCACAACTCCTGAAGCCCGCGAGCCCACAGCCCGTGCTCCACAACAAGAGAAGCCACCACAATGAGAAGCCTGCGCACTGCAATGAAGAGTAGCCCCCGCTCACCGCAACTAGAGAAAGCCGCATGCAGCAACAAAGACCCAACACAGCCAAAAATAAACAAATAAAATAAATAAATTTATTTTTTAAAAATGTATGTGGACTTGCATACAGATCACAGGAAAAAGCAATGACTGAGTCTGCATTTAAGGCAGTCAATTGCCCACTGGAAGAAGAAGTAGTCTACACAGGTCCTGGTACAGGACAACCGGGTCCACACCTGTTGCCTTACAATGATGCTGCAACATCAGACTGCTGGAGATCACCTCCAGCACAGGGAAACAGTCTGGCATCATACCCATGTGCTCAAGATTCCTAGAATCTTGAAGTCACATATGGGTAAACCACAGGCCAGAGCCAACCCCACAAATGGACTGCTTCGTGTTTTGTAATATCCGAATTAGTTCCAATATTTTAAAACTGGAAAACTTCACATTTAAAAAAATAAAAAAAGTTTTCTGGCTTCTCAAAGAAAAGAGAGAGAGAGGGAGACCTGGCCAGGACCAGCTGCCCCTTGAGCTGCAGCCTGTGCTCTTCGGCGCCTCACTGATCTCAGCCTCCAGAAAGTCAGGCACGAGTCAAACCTCAGCTGCCATTTATCTATGAACCTGGGCCATTATTCTCCTTCTATCTGGCCTGTTTCATTCATTTATGCTCTCTTCCAACTCTCAGCATCATTTGGATCTGTACCCTTTATCCTAGCATGGTGTGCTGAAAAGGTCCCCTCAGGGTCTAATCAGGGGAAAGAGACTACAAGGATGTCCAGAGGCCAAGCTCTCACAAACTTAACTAAAAATGTTAGCTGCTGATCTTCTTTTTTAAACAACTTGCGAAGGTCGGACACAGCAAACTTTCTCCCCTGGATCTTTCTAAGTCAAAATCTCAGTAATTACTCAGACTCCCAGAACTTTTCTTCCTCTTAATAACCTATGAAGAGCTTATCAGGGAATGTTAATCATTCAGAAATTGTTTTAATTGAAAGGTCAAAAATAAATCCATCAATCAGTTTTGAACAGTTTAAGAATGGGTTTAGAGTAGCAAAGGGAACCACATTTCAAAAGAAAAAAAAAAAAAAGCCCTCCAAATAGAATGGAAAAAAAAAAAGATTACAGTTACTTTTAAAATAAGTCTTTTCATATATGCATAGGAACCACCAAAGCTTTAAACCATATAATCAGTACTAAAGATGTCCGTAAGACAGACTTTATACAATCTCTTCCAATGACCATCTCTTTTTAGTCCCTAAACTACTTTTTTGGATGAAACAAATTTTCCTAATAACAACTGAAGCACCAGTTACTAGTGACTGACCAGCTAGAATTACCACAAGGGTAATCCTATATATGTTCAACATCATACACTAAAAACAACAATCTTATATAAATATATCCATAAACCCAGAGCAAGCACACTGCATTACACCACCAACTACCCCTCTTAGGCTAAATGTTCAAATCAATAAAGACAGTCTTGAAGGAGAAAACAAAGCACAAAAAAAACCCAAAAACAAATTATAAGCGTGTATGGGTGAGACGGTCCCACCCTTTTGCTCTGGAGGCCAGGAAATAGATGGTGGTTGATTAAGGACAGGTTTAACAAAATTGACTGTTTTCCTTCCTACTAGCTTCTTAAGTCACTATCCACACTCCAACACCACGAGGACCCGCTACCAGACCCAAGTTCCAACCCGTCATACTCTACTATTAGAGAAACTGTCTCCACCTAACAGTATCGCGACACCACATGAAAGTACGAAAGTCTTGATTCAAGACAAACTGTTTAGAAGTCTTTGATGAAGTTCACTGAAACTTTCAAATAAATTTGCATTAATTTGTTACTAGCTGAGCATTTGCCAGTAATCTTGTTTCCTAGTATACTATATTAGACTTCTGCACTCCACCTAGCTTGGACAAAAAAAGTAAACTAGCCACTAAGTACACTAATCACGTTGGGACAAATGTTATATCCCAAGTTGTCTTTCCTCTAAGTGTTAACAGTACAAAGTATATCAAAGGGCATGTAAATAGCTGCAATGCTGTATTTTCTAACTTGCTCAACTTCCATTGTCTGAATTAGAACTTTGAATCTAATTAACACTATCCAGTGAATAACTACTAACCAAAACAGCCTTTTCCATTTACAATTAAAAAAATGGAGTCTGAAATGGTTTGTGCTTTTTGGTTGACTTGCAACATGTGGCTGAGAAAAAATATCGCTGCTCTCCCAAGGACATATTTCTGGCTCTGAACTTTCTTGTAAAAGCTATCAAGGTCTAAGGGACGCAGGCTCAATCCACTTACCCGATCCTTCATCCTCCAGCTCTGAGCTAAAGATTTGGAGCCTTCAATTTTCTCACAGTGCCTCTTTTTCATGAAAGCCAAAGGCAGGTTCCAGTCAGTAAGATCGGCCTCATCTTCCTCCCCGAGTCCCAGGAGAGGCGACTGCAGCATCTCGGATTCCATCAGCGGGGGAGGGGGTGGGGGAGTCCTGGGCAGCAAGCGCTCGAGAACCTCCAGCCTTAAAAACTAGTGTGTACCAGAATTGGTGAAATAAAAAACAGAGAAGGGGGAAGTAGAAAAAGAAATGGATGGAGAGTGTGCGGAGACCCTCGCTGAGGCAAGAAGTCTGAGATCCTTCTAACTCTGCGCGAGAAGTCAGAAGGGGTGGGAAGAGCGGTGGGAAATGAGGGAACCCAAGGAGCTCCTCACAGACACACACGCCCCCAGATCCCAAGGCACCAGCTGCTTCTGAGGCTGTCCGTTCCCGGAGGGGCTGCGAGCGGAGCTGTCAAAGGCGTGCGAGACTCCAGGCCTCACGATGACCCTGCTCTCGGCCTCCAACGCCTCAGCCGATCCGAGGACAGGCAGGCCGCCCGCTCTTGGTGCCGGTTTGCCGACTGGGGTGAGGTCTTCGGCCGAGGGGAAGAGGTTCAGAGCGCCTCGGGTCTCCTACAGCCACTTTCAGCCCTGCGGATCTCGCACTCGCCGGAGCTGTTGCAACCAGAGCCAGGACGGGCCCATCGTGCTTGCCCGCAGCCGGCTCCTCAGCCCCGGGTCCGCGCGGCCTGGCCGGTCCTGGCCTCCGGCCCCGTGGCTCTCTCCTGCCTGAGAACGAGTCCTGAGAAACAGGAGACAACGGAGCCGCGGAGAAAACGCGTAATGTGGGCTTATTGGGTTTGGGGAGTTTTTGCCCTCTCGTTTGAAGCTACAGTCAAACTCCTCTCATCAGCACATCAAGGAGGACGCCATATTGCCAAGACCCAGCATGCAGCGCGATCTACGGCATGGCTAACAAGCCAAACTTCCTCAGAGCGTTCTGGCCATGCTTCCCAGGAGGCAGCGAGAGGCGTCCCTGCCTCCCCGTTACCATCGTTACCATAATTAAGCTTTCTAGAGTTTATGGCAATTAGTATAATAGATGCGTCATATCAAAGTCAGTCCTATAAATGAAACTGTGTTATTTGGAAAAAAAGCTTTTTATTATTACAAATGGACCTACATACTTCTGAAATTAAAGGATTCGACCCCTTGTTGTTTCTTCCAGATTTTGAAAAAGCAGCAAAAGCTTCAGAAAGAACAATTGATAACATTACAAAAGAAGATAGTATTGGGGCGGGGGCATAGTATCCTCCACAGTATCAATCAGATTTTCTTTTTTATTTTCAAGGAACACTAAATGAAAAAATTAATTTCGACAATTATAATTTTTTGTTTAATCCATCTTCTTTTCTGTGCGGTTTATTCTTATTTTGATAGAGCTTCATGGGCAAACAACTAAACGCTACAGATTTCTATGCGTGGCACGCCTCCTGCGTTACTTTATTGCTGTATTCCATAAACATTGCGTATTTACAGTTTGTGTATAACTGTGTCCCGTGCGGAGGGATTATAAACCCCAAGCAGCATGCGGTGCCTGCCTTCAATAAACATAGTGTCTAGTGAGACACAGATGTAACCGTTAGATAAAGCCGGGCAGAAGGCAAAGAGGCTCGTCTTCCCCTCTGCATTTAGGTTTTGAGGTCAGGCCCACCTGTATCTGCATCTCAGCTGTATCACTTTCCATGTCTGTGACCTTGGTCAATCCCTTAACTAGTTCAGCCTCAGTTTCCTCAACTATAAAACTGGGTGAATATAATACCCACCTTGAAGGATAAAATTAACCCCTGTAGGTATCTGGTATATAGTGAGTGCCCAATACAATTCCAGCAATGATGCGTCTGTAGCTGGAGCGAGATCTAGCAGCCCTGTGTGCTTTACTAATCTAAAACCTCAGGGTGGGCTCTGGAAGAGACCCTTTTTCTCAGTGTGGTTTCCTAGGGCTTTGACACAATGTGGCAGCCCCTATAAAAATCCTGATGGCATTTGTGTTCCTTTCAACAGCCGAGTGAATAGAGCAATCCCAGATCATTCTCACCTAGCACATCACAGGCATTTAATTAAAATTCTTGGATTAAATCATTACCATTCTAAACATTTATTCGGTTATTACATCCTGATGAGCCCAATCCTCCCATTAAAACTCAGGGTAAATTCACCAGAACAGAAATAGAGGCTAAAATCTGCCTTTTCCTTGCTCTCTGTGTTGACAAAATATCCCCCACAGTCACCAGCAGAGGCTTCAGGACTGCAGGGTCCTGAGAAGACCCCACTCTCACCTGACGGCAGCAGCATAACTCCTGCAGCACAAAACAGTGTCACCCTGCAGCACACAACAGTGAAGGCCAGGGTCCCCAGGCACTCTTGCAGGAAGCAGCAGTTACCGAAAAGCAGCAGCATTATTAAACCCATTCATTCCTAACTAGCCCTGTGACAGGGGAAAACCCACTTAATCTGTGTGAGATTCAGTTTCCTCACCTATGAAGTATGTCACCTGGGGAAACCTACTCACGCTGTCTGACATTCTAAGCAAAGGTAGTAACGGAGCCCGTGGAACCCAAAACTGGCAGGCTGTCCGAATCACCTGGGAAACTATTTTAAAATAAAGCTTCACCCAGACCTACTGAATCACGGCAAGAGGGAGGACAGGGATTCAGGATCTCTATTTTTTAATCAGGTAACCCTGATGATAACTTAAAATCAGTCAGATGTGGGGATACTGGACAATATTCTCGTTGAGGATATTAGGCAATATTCTCCCCCAATGATTCTGTTCCAGCCCCACGGTGGGCCCTCAATAACTATTTGTACTGAACAAGTGCATACTATGAAGCAATTATCCAATCTTTCATCTAATACATCAGAACAAGACACCCTCTCCCCCAAACTACATAACAAAACACGCCCTCTACTGTTTTACAAATGTGACCCCAGAACCAAGAGGCCTTTGGGGTCCATGTCCCGGACTGAGGGTTGGATGCAAACATTCTGTCCCCAGCCCACCACCAATTCCTGCAGAATTGCCAGAGCCTCTGCCCTCCTCTGTCCTCAGTCTCCACGTCTGAGACAATAGAAACTTAAAGAAGGTGAACCTCTAAAGACACTTCAGGGTCAAAATTCTGTGATTCATGTAAAAACCAGAAATGGGCAGATGAAAGCCCAGCTCCCAACCTGAAGTGTCAAGAAGGGGCTTGAATCATTTCACAGCATCATGACTTTTAAAAGAAACCTCTTCCCAGCGTGCCACGAGCGGCTCTATTCAAGTCCCAGATAAGCATTTGGAAGCATGGCTCCAGGTTTCCAGAAGGCAGTGAGCGTCGATGACTAATGACAGGCTGGAAATTCAAGGGCTAACTTTTCTCACCTGGGTGATCTCATTACCACGGCGTGTGATCGGCCAGCCACTTGGGCCTGCTGTTCTGATTCCCAATATCTCCAATTCTTCACAAGCAAGGACATCTCCTGCTTGCCACAGAGCCTCTAAATAAGATACTTTAATCATGAAAACAAGTTCTACAAATCTCAAAAAATGCGTAAAACCTGATCTGGTTCAAGCTATGGAAGGGGAGAGAGCGTTAATAAAATCCTGCTGGGGGTAAACATCAGGCTGCCGATGTGCAAGTGGGAGAGAGAAGGGGATTTTAGGCCCCGCTCTGATGTGAAACAACAGAATAACATTTGATCTTCCTGTACAGAGAGGGGGGACCTTGTCTTACAATATGAAGGTCGAGCAGAAGACCCTTTCCAGCCCCCAAATCTCAGGCTATTTGGCAACCAGAAGCCAAAGAAACAGCAAAGTGAGCAGAGAACAATTAGAAAAAACCTGAGCGTGTAGGTCAAATACAAGAGAAGTCAGAGGTGAATTTGGGTTAACAACTGGGGCCGGGGAAGGGTCTGAATAGATGCCTTGGGAACATAGCATGTTGCCCAGGAAGAACCAAGGAGGTTGGGTTTTCACAGCCTTCAAGCTCAGCCGTTGGCTAATCTTCTCTCAAAACACAAGACCATCGCAGCCGAGGCGTTCCATTTGCAGGCAGGACAGGCTGCTTTCCATCCTCCAATATTGCAGTTTCTCCGCTAAATCAATCAAGGGCACTGAATGTGTTTTGTCATCAAGACTCAGGAGCAAGCCTGGAGGTCAAGCAACTCAAGAAAACCTGTGCTTCGCTGAGCTATTATTTTTCCATGCAGGGAGACCAGCCAGCTCCCACCCTTTCCAGAGAAATCTGTGCTTGGCTTAAAAGAAACAAAAATAAAGTACTTTGCCATTGTCTGAGCATCATTACTTTGTTTTTAACAGAATCCAAGCCACCCCCACCCCCGCCCTGCAGGTCAGATGTTTTGTTGACAGCAAAGTGAGAAGAGAGAAAGGGAAGTAACAGCGCCCGCAGTTGGAGACGCTGGCTTTGAGAACCACCCAAACGAGCCTGCCTCCCTCTCTGCCCATTCCACCGTCTAAAAATATGGCGGTGTTTGTGTATGTGCTTTTCACCTCCTATTGCATATCTTTCTATTTTATGTACAGATTTTTACACTGAGCAAGTAAGGTTTTGGGAAGCACAAACAAACAACAATGTTATTCCATTTTAAAAAGGGAGTGACCCCTGAGTAGCATGGGGACTATGGAAAAGATTCCTCTTATTGAATAAACTTCACCCAGTATCCACATTTCTCCTTTCAGAATTGAGAATTTGTGCATAGGCTCAGCCTTAAACAGCCAGCCGAGAAGGAAACACACAAGGAAGGGGACAGAAGTGGATCCTTCACACACACCCCTTTCCTTCCCACTCTGGGGGCTGTTTTGCATAGGGTGGTGAAGAGCTGTCTGGGGACCCTAGAATTTGAAGCAAGGTGAGGAGTTGATGGAGTTGGAAGGAAGTGTGTCTCAGGCCCAGTCACCATTGGGCCCAGCTTGCAGCACGGGAGCCCTGACCCGTCAGTCTGGAGGCCTGGTGCTCCCCGCTCCAAGCCTTCGCTGAACCAGACACCACTGTCCACAGCCCTTGTAGAGAAGGGACGAAAGCCAGTACCTTTCCCAGTCATGAGTTCATTAATGTGAGCCCCGTCTTCCTCCCCTAGACCCTGGAGGTAGAATCACTGGGATGTGGTCTAGGCCCAGGGCAGAAAGAGTGCTTAAAAAGAAAAAAGAGGGCTTCCCCGGTGGCGCAGTGGTTGGGGGTCCGCCTGCCGATGCAGGGGACACGGGTTCGTGCCCCGGTCCGGGAGGATCCCACATGCCGCGGAGTGGCTGGGCCCGTGGGCCGTGGCCGCTGGGCCTGCGCGTCCGGAGCCTGTGCTCCGCAATGGGAGAGGCCGCAGCAGTGAGAGGCCCGCGTACCGCAAAAAAAAGAAAAAGAAAAAAGAGGAAAAAAGGAAAGCTTTTATGATAGAGACTATACTGAGAAAATTTGTTATCCAATAAAACAATATGCAAATGGAATTTTATAACCTTTTATTTTAATAGTATTGCCTACAATAAGATTCTACCTTTATGAAAATACAAATAATATCACCACTGTCTCTTTTTAAATTCCCCATTTGTTATTTTATGTAATATTCACATCTCATCAATGATTCTCAGGTTCTCAGTGAGCGCGAGGTCCTGGGGGAGCCAAGGCTAACCCAATCGTTGCCTCTGCCTTTAATGGGGACATTAGAGAATGTGCCAGTAACTAAAATATTGTAATCCTGATAGTGTTTGTGGTGAGCCAAGCCCTTTTCATGAGAATTAACTCCTTTAATCCTCCTAACAACCCCCTTTAAGCCTCCTGTATTAGATCCACTTTACCAGTAAGGAACTTGAGACAGAGAGCAATTAAATAGCTTTCTCAAGATCCCCCTGCTGGCCAGGGCTGGGCGAGAGTCCAACCAGCATGTCTAAGGCTAGGACCTGGGAGCCATGAGAACCTCCTTGAGCCCTTGGGAGTCACACCTACCAAAGTTCAAATCCCCACTCTGGAGTTTCTGTGTCCTGGGACCCAAGGGAAAGGTGCTGAACACACCCCAGCCCCAATTTCATGTGTAAAATAGGGAAACTAATAGTTTCTGTTTCGTAGAGATGTTACAAGTGTCAAATCAGCTAGTGCCAGGCACACAGTAAGCATTCAGTAAAGGCTGTTTTTATTAACAAACTGCTATAAGAATAAATTCCATCTAGGAAGATTAAAGAGGCTTCTTGGAAAACACAGCATGCGTGCCTGAGCCTCAAAAGTGGATTTCTTTTTTTCAAATAATTTAAATTGTTTTTTTCCAAATGAAAACCTTACATTTGGGGTGGGAGGGAGAGGTCAGAGTGGGTTGTCACGCATTTCACGGGAGATGTCAGTGGATCAGACCGTAAACTGATTTTTAAAAAGTAAAGAAAGAAACACACTATGTAGAAATGCTGAACTGAATGTTAGAAGAAACAGCCCAATGTGTAGACCATCTGCTCCAGGGGTGGGGTGATGTGGGGCAGGGGGCAGGGACCACCACCTTCCCTGCATTATAATCCCAGAAATAATATTTGACACTTTAAACAGTATCACATAGTACTTTGACAATTTTTCTTAAATTTAAAAAATAAAAGTAATAGATATTTGCTGGAGGAAATTGGAAAATGTCAATGTCAATGTCAAAAAAAAAATTACCCATCAGTCCACAGCCCAGAGTAACTACTGTTTCCATTTTATGTATTTCCTTCTTGCCTTTTCTTTCGGCATATATATATTTTAAATTATATTTGCTTTTTACATTAAAAAATAACATTATTCTGAAACATTATTTTGAAAGTAAAGAAGAAACACTTTTAATTCTATTGCACACACATAACTGCTCTTAATATTTCTTTGTATAGCCTTCCAGTATATGTTATAAATATTTATTATAAATGGACATGCTTATTTGTAAGGTTTTGCGAAAGAGAATCATTCAATTTTGTATAAACACTGTTTAACAAAACCTTTCATTTTGTGCCTTTTTCTCATAGCAGAAGCATTTTCCCGAGTCTACACTTCCTAGCATTCTGCAAATCAACATCATTGACCATTGCCATGTATCCCTGGCACAGACAGTAACCGAAAAATGTGGAGGGGTGACCCATAGAGAAGGATTTTAATTAAAAAAAAATTTTTTTTTTTTAATTGTGGGCTAACCCTTGGGGCTGCTGCCTTAAGTCAGGACTTTCACTTGGTTTAATGAAATTCAACAGGCTAGACCTTTGGTTACAAAGACATAAGGCAAACACCTTCCAGTTCATTTCCAAAAACATACTGAGGGACCTTAAGCCTGCTTGTGGAGCCTTTGGAAGGTTCTTAAGTGTTCGATTTAGTACTTATTAAAATAATTATTGGGCTTCCCTGGTGGCGCAGTGTTTGAGAGTCCGCCTGCCGATACAGGGTACACGGGTTCGTGCCCCGGTCCGGGAAGATCCCACATGCCGCGGAGCAGCTGGGCCCGTGAGCCATGGGCGCTGAGCCTGCGCGTCCGGAGCCTGTGCTCCGCAACGGGAGAGGCCACAACAGTGAGAGGCCCACGTACAGCAAAAAAAAAAAAATAATAATAATAATTATTATTATTATTATTATTATTGTAATAACGATGGCTAACATAGCATACTTCCTATGGACCAGACCCTGTTCTAAGCACTTCACATGTATTAACTCAGTGCCTACAACACACCTATTGCCCCCATTTTACAGATAAGGAAGCTAAGCCACAGACAGATTAAGGAACTTGCCAAAGCTACAGGGCTAACCAGTGGTGAAACCAGGATTCAAACCAGCAGTTTCCCAAACTTTGCTACATCAGAATCACTCGTGGGGCTTTAAAGACCTGATGCCCAGGCTGCACCTTCACCATTAGAATGTCAGGGGTGGTAGCTGGAAGCAGCCTGGAGCCCCCAGGTGCTCCCAGTGCTGGGAAGTGGGGGACTCACGGCCTCGAGGTCTGAGTTCTTAACCACTGTGTTAAGCGCACCCAGCCTGCTAGTGCCAGCATGGAGGCAGTGACTTGGTTTCCTGAAAAGTGTGATTAGGTCCAGTCTTGGGGAAACGTGCTGTTGTGGTGACATGTCCAGGCTGTGCCATCTACGCATAGCTGCGGGTGAGGGCTGGTTCAAAGCTGGGAGCAAGCTGGCCAGAGAAGGCTCGTGGTGGGCTGGATTAAGTCTCTCCAGGTAACCGGATGTCCTGGTTTCCTGGGGCAGCCCCAGCTGTACCTTCTGCCTGGACATATTATTAACAGTACCCTCTTACATTCCCAAAATGTCCTGGTTTGAATGATAAACTACAATCACCCTACCTTTACCCTCTCTCATGGGACCCTATACTTTCTACTCACAGCATACAGAGTAGTTCTAATCAAACCAGTGTTTATTTTTTATTTATTCATTTTTAAATTTATTTATTTATTTATGGCTGCATTGGGTCTTCGTTGCTGTGCACGGGCTTCCTCTAGCTGCGGCGAGCAAGGGCTACTCTTCGTTGTGGTGTGCGGGCTTCTCACTGCGGTGGCTTCTCTTGTTGTGGAGCACAGGCTCTAGGCGCAGGCTTCAGTAGTTGTGGCTCGCGGGCTCTAGAGCACAGGCTCAGTAGTTGTGGCACACGGGCTTAGTTGCTCCACGGTATGTGGGATCTTCCCGGACCGAGGCTCAAACCCGTGTCCCCTGCATTGGCAGGCAGATTCTTAACCACTGCGCCACCAGGGAAGTCCGAACCAGTGTTTATTTTGATGTCCCTTTCCCCACCTAGGTAGAAACTCCGTGAAGACCGGGACCACGTCTTCTGATTCTGCCCTGCAGGGATCACAGAGCCTGGTAGGGTGGCAGACACACCGGAAGTACTGGTTGAATGACTCAGATGAGCAGGGCTGCCCTGCTCCAATGAACACCAGGCACAGGCACACTGATCACACTTTAGGGCCACAGCAGCAACTGTTGCCCGAAAACTGGGTTTGTCCCTTGGTGGGTATCGAGCCAAAACACACAACGCACAAGAGCAGGAGAAGGAAGGATTTATTTCTTGCAACAAGTTAAGGAGAACACTGGGGATCCTTCCCAAAGCAGTGTCTCTCGGAGCAGCAAAACTGGGGCAGTTTTAAGCTATGGGGACATTTTAAGCTAAGGGTACATGCATATTCATGAAGGGGCTGAAGCAGAGGAGAACTCAGCATAGAATTGGGGCAAAGGTCGACAGAGTCGGAGCTTTAGTTGATGGAAGTCACGAGGGTCAGCAAAAGTCAACATCATCATTCCGCAGGCTCTAGTTAATCTGGTGGTCGAGCACTCGAGGGGGCTTGGATCCTGCAAAACAGCTCAGGAATGTACTCCAGGCTAATCTTTTTTACAATTGATTTATTGTTTCCAATATGGTTATTTCCCTGGTCTGGTAATAGCTGTTTGTTCTTACCTTCTTTCGTTCCCTTAAAATCATTAACTACTGAGGCCTATTCTTGTGCAAGGGCAAGCACTGTGGCCAGGCTTAGATCACAAAATGGTTTAGACCTGAAATGGCTTCTCTTGTGTCAAGAAAGCCATGAATGCCTGGTTCTCTTCCTCCCGGGACCCCCTACCGTATCTGCCTACACTACAGCTGACCCCTTGGAGGCAGGAAGCAGTGGGGAGGGGCAGACCTGGGGAGTATCTGAGAAACACCCAATGCCACCCCAAGAAGAATGGCCGCCCAAGGATTCAAAGGACAAAGACTTGGGGCCATGCTGACCTGATTATGAAAAGAAAAGTGACTTTGTTTTGAACCCCCAAGTGAGTAAAATGGGGCATAGGAACATCTTGGCCCCCGAATCTTGGCTTTTATCTATCTCTGATTACTTCCTTGTATTAGTCAAGCTAGGCTAAGTTCTGGACCATCCCCCCCAAAGTCTCAGCAGAAGGCCATTTTTCACCCACACAACAGGTGAGCTCAATACAGGTGTTTGGGATGATCTCTTTCCATCTTGTGGGTCCCACCACCTCCCAGGACTCGGACTCCTTAGCTAGGTGTCTGCTCCCAGGCAGAGGGAACAGCTCGGAAGGGAATCCAGGTTTCTATTGGCCAGGCCTGTGGCTTACGTCACTTCTGGCCACATTCCACTGGCCAAACTCGGTCATGTGCCACAACTAACTGCAAGGGAGACTGGGAAATGTGGTGTATGTGCCTGGGAGGAAATGCAATAAATTTGGTAAATAAGGAGCTATAGGGACTTCCCTGGAGGTCCAGTGGTTGAGAATCTGCGCTTCCACTGCTGGGGGCATGGGTTTGATCCCTGGTTAGGGAACTAAGATCCCACATGCTGACCAGTGTGGCAAGAAAAAAAAAAAAAAAGGAGTTATAAGATTTCTTCCTAAAAATTAGTCAAAAAAGGCTATATTTGTTTCTCAGGGCTGCTGTAACAAAGTACTACAAACTGGAGGGCTTAAAGCAACAGAAATTTATCATCTCACAGTTCTAGAGGCCAGAAGTCTGAAATCAAGGTGTGAATGGGTGAAGCTCCCGCTGAAGGCTCCAGGAGAAAATCTGCCCCATGCCTGTCAGCCTCTGGGGTAACCTGCAATCCTTGGTGTCTCTCTGCTTGCCCCGCGTAACTCCGGCCTCTGCTTCTATCTCTACATAGTGCCTTCCCCTTGTGTCTCTGTGTCTCTCCTCTTCTTACAAGAACTCCAGTCATATTGGATTAAGGGCCTACCGTAAATCATCTTAACTGACATCTGCAAAGACCCTATTTCTAAATAAGGTCACACTCATGGGCTCAGGACCTGGATGTATGTCTCTGGGGGACACAATTCAACCCATGAGAAAAACAAAGCGAATGAACTTTTTAAAGGTTCTCGAGACATTCTCACATTGCTTCCAAAAAGCTCATTCCAATTTGCCTATGGACCAGCAGAGTACCAGTATCATCCTCCCCAAACCAAGTAAGAGTACTTTGGTTTTCTTCCTGAGTTTTATTATCTTGATTTCTGCAAATTCGATAAGTGAACAACGGCATCTCATTTGCGTTTTGGTAAGGAAAGACACAGAAAGTGCACAAGGTACTCAGGACTCAGATTGGTCATCCATTACGACTGAAGGATGGTGGGCAGTCAGGACCAAGGGCTGGGGACAGACAGGAACTGGGCCAGTGTGTGTGGAGCCCTCAGGGCAGACCTGGGAACGGGAGGGTGTTTGCTGAGCTGGGAGTGGCCATCACAGGACACCACCCAGGCAGGGATGGAGAAATATTTAACTAGCCGAGATCATAGCTCTCTTACAGAAAGCAAAAAAGGCAGAGAGGACAGAAATTTCCACTTCTCCATCTGAAATTAATGTTTCCAGCAAGGAGCCTGGATGGCTTTCTGCAGACAGCCCAGCTGCTGAGGCTGGAAGAGGCTTGTCTGGTTTGCTCGTCACAGGGGTGGTTCGGACTGATGGTTGCAGGGGATGAACGTGGCAGCAGATGCTCGGAGTAAGACATCCACGAGGCCGTCGGTGCCACCACACGTCAGAACACTCTGTGCTCGGTCCAGAATAACCCCGGCCCCTGTGAATTATTCATACCAGCCACTTTATGACATGTGATCACATTCCAGGCAGAATGTCAGCCTCTGGTGTAACCTGCAATCCTTGGTGTCTCTCTGGGGGAAATCTGTAAATATAATTTGTATTCTCAATTTTTGTTATAGTTTTGGTCATTATTTTCCCCTCATAACTCTCCATCTTCCTCCCATATTTTCCCTTCTCAGATTTTTAATCAGAGGGATCTGTCAAGAGTGACTCTGAAAACCTCTGCCTTTTCTCGGAATGTGCTCTCTCCGGTGGTGGAGCGTGCAGCCTCCAATCTCCGAGTTCATGTCTACGATACATATTTTTATTACCTTTGAGTGAAAGTGATTGCTATGGTTATCTCCTTCTGAAATATATATTTTCCTTTCATTTATTTCGAGTATGGTTTGAATTTTTATGCATCTTTCAATTCCTGTTCCCCAAAGAGGTAGGTGGGGCAGCTGGCACAGGGGGGCCACGGTTCTCCCTGCAGCACGACCGCCCCCTTCACAGCATCCCCAGAGGGATGGTCTCCCTTCTCTGCTCCCGTGGGCACCACCCACTCCCAAGTAAGCCTGAGGAGGGCTTTCCAGGGGCTTCTGAGAGCCCAGCTCTCATCAGAGCATAGGGTTGAGAGAGTGAGCTTGAAATGGGGGGGGGAAAATGTCTAACTGTCAAGCTGATTTCCACTGGATGAAAAAGAATTTTATGATGAGAGATGCGAGGAGGGCCCTAGGCCAACTCAGAAACTCATTTCTAGAACCAGAGGCTGCATCACTGACTTAAAATGGTCCAAGGTTGACAACATAATCGGGTCTGTAATTCCCATTTTCCTTTAGCCTTTCACCTTAGCCACAATCATCATGCAATTTCCCCCCAAGCACTTGGTTAGATCACAAAGGTAATGAGAGCCAGTGAGAAGGCGAAATTTTTTGTGAGCCAATTTACTTTCCAAAAAGACAAGTTAGACTTTGGAACCCTTCACCTTGACCCTGACACCACCCTGTGCGTGGGCCTGTGGAAGAGAGTGGTAGAGCAGGGCACACAGCCCGAGAGTCGACGGGGCTGTGGGGTGCTCCCACCCTGGGTCTCTGCTCCCCAGATGCTGATGGAAACTGAGGAATGTGGGAAGAGTTTGACTCGGGGATCAGAGGAGGTGGTAGAGCGCCGGCACGTACGTGCTCCTAGCTGTCTGGAGTGGAGCTGGGCCCAAAGAGTTACATGGGGCAGGGTACCAGCTGCAGGAGCTGGGACTGGGGGGACTCTGGGGACTCTGGGCATAAGCAGGGCTGCTTGGGGGCCCTGGTGACACATTGTGGCATAGTGTTGAGGGGGTCATTCCCCAAAAAGCAGCTTGGGTGTGTCCAGGAAGCACATGGGCACAGTCATAGGCTCTCCCTCGAGGCTGAGAGCAGAGGCAGGTGATATCAAACCACAGCAGGACAGCCATGAGGGATGACAATCCTCTGGATGACCACCTGGTTTGTGAGCTCATTTGAGGCTCCTGGGGGATGTGGGGCCACCTTGCTGTAATTTGGGGCAGGGACTGTGGGTAGAGGGGGGACAGAGGGAGGGACTTTGGGCAACTGCTGTTCTGTAAGTTATGACATTGGGTGACAGGTGGGAAACGGCTGCATTTACCCCTGCACTGTCACAGCTACTCAGGCGAGTCAGCACCAACCTGTCCCCACACCACTCAGACCAGCGTTCCTCAGCCTCAGCACTACTGACATTTTGGGCAAATGATTCTGTTTTGTTTTTGTTTATATTTTAGCATTTTTTAAACATTGTGGTAAATGCATATAACACTTTTAACCATTTGTAAGTGTGTAGTTTAGGGGCATTAAGTACATTCACATTGTTATACAACCTTACCACCATCATCTCCAGAACTTTTTTAACTTCCCAAACTGAAACTCTGTCCCCGTTAAACACTGACTCCCCATTCCCGCCTCTTCTCAGCCCCTGGCACCCACCCTCCTACTTTCTGTCTCTATGGATTTGCCTGCTCTAGGGACATCATATAAGTGGAATCAGACAGTATTTGTTCTTCTGTGTCTGGCTTATTTCACTGAGCATAATGTCCTCAAGGTTCATCCATGTTGTAGCACAGGTGTCAGATGATTCTCTGTTGTGGGGTGTTCTGTGCACCGTAGGATGTTTAGCAGCAGCCCAGCCTCTAACAGCTAGATGCTAGAAGCACTTCCCTCCTCTCAATTGTGACAACCCCAAAATGGCTCTTGAATTTGTCAAATGTACCCCTGGTTGAGAACCACAGCTCTGTGCACAGTCATCTCTGAAGACTTGAGTCTCCCCTTCATGTACCTGAGCTCCACAAAGGGGCAAAGGCACCTCAGGAATGTGTCCCCAGCCACCCGCTGCAGCCCAGCTCCCAAATCCCATCAGAAGGTTCCAGCCACACACATTCCATGTCAAGATCGCTTAATAACAGGGCAGATTTTCAAAACTGCCATTTTTAATAATTTTTTAAAAACCCTCTCTTTTCTTAAATCCACATTAAGCATATGGCAAGCCATGTGCTGGCTGCATCGCCTCTTGCAAACTCAGTGCTGGCCTCTTGTTTTTTACCTTCCATATGGGGAGACATAAATCCTACTTAGAGACAAACCTCAGGAGATGTGAGAAGCATGTACGAGCCAAAGATAAACAGCCTGTTTTGCCCTTGGACACATAAGCTGGATTTTCTTCAGTAATCCAGGCCCTTCTCGGAAACAGCCAAGAGCAAGGAAACTTTACAGCATGATCCATAGCCACACACACACACACACACACACACACACACACACACACACACACACACCCCAAAAAGAGCGAGTCTGGCAGTCAAGGCAGATGACAGCCACAACTTGGGCAGAATTTCAGCATGCCACTTCTTCCTTCCAGACCCTGCCAACACAGCTCGGGCTGCTCCACACAAATTCCGCATTTCCACTCAAGCCCCCCCCATATAGCCCTGCTAATATCCATCAGCCCGCAGACAAAATCTTTTACTTCCCAGTAAGCCTGGAACAAAAAAGATGCATTTGCACGGGCTTTGAGAATAAAGGAGAGACGATGGAGGCCCTCAGGATTATCTTGGCAGAGAATGAATTTTGTTTGCATGTGTATGATTCATCAGGCATTGATTGCAGAGAATGAATTTTGTTTGCATGTGTATGATTCATCAGGCATTGATTAAGAGTCACAGGATTTGGGGATTGGCATCAATCAGAGCACCTTACAGTGGAAACAAATAAACCTACCTTCCAGGGCCAGAGGGGAACCCAAGAGCGGTGGCCATCCAGCTTTTGTTGGAACGTTCTGGAGAGGCGGCAGATTTTCCCCCGTTCTTCACCCCTCTCTGTGTCCCCATCCTCTGTCAAGTGACCTGCAGCTCTTCCCCCAGAGGCAGAACGCGCTTCCCTGACCCCGGACTTCAGGCTTGGCCTTGAGACTTGATTTGGCCAGTGAGACACTAGCGGAGCAGCAAAAGCAGGGGCTGTGAACGTGCTGGGGGGTAGCCTCTCCCCCTTGTTCGCCTCTTTCTCTAGAACAAGAAGCCACCCCAGTGAGGCCACCCACCCAAGGAGGGCGAGAGAGCCAAGATGCCGCATGAGGCAGCCCCCAGTCATCCCCAAATCCAGGACAGTCAGTGCTGCCATATGAAGCCATGAGCTGGGCTGGCTTGTTATGCATCGTTATTGGGCCAATAGCTGACCAATACAGACACTGCAATACCACGCTTCCAGGGGCAGGCCTCTGAGGTCTCACCATTACTTTTATGAGGAACTCACTGACTGGTTCTGATGAAGAAAGCTCACCTTGACAAGGATGGCATTGCCTTGTCGATATCATTGTCATTGAACAGTGACATTTCTGCTGTGCCAGCTTTGCCCCTCTCCACCAGGCAGCGGGTGGGCTTGGCCACTGAAACAATCCAGAACAAGGGTAGTCAGTCCTGGATTCGGCTGCCTGTCAGCTAGGTCGTGATAGCTCTCGAGTCTCCCCTGCATCTCCCTCCCTCCTTGGGATGCTGGGGGAGACACCGCTTATGGAGAAGATCGGTCTTGGCACTCAGGGTGCCCACACAGCTGAGGAACTTCACAGGGTGAGCGATGATCAAGCCAGAGGCAGGTCACTCTGGAGAAGGCAGAGCCCCCACTGCAGCCCGGCAGTTCTGGTGACCCTTCCCTCCACCCCTTGCCCTCTGGCTCCCATCACAAGTGCTCTGTCCTGAACAGATGCTTGTACCCCCAGGTTCACATCAGCATCACTCACAACCACCCAAAAGTAGAAGCAACCCAGTGTCCATCAATAGACGAATGGATAAACAATGTGTGGTCCATCCATTCAATGGAATATTATTCAGCCGTAAAAAGAAGGAAATTCTGACACGGGCTGCAACGTGGATGAACCTTGAGGACATTATGCTCGGTGAAATCAGCCGCTCACAACAGGACAAATACTGTACGATTCCACTTACATGAGGTCCCTAGAGGAGTCAAATTCACAGAGACAGAAAGGAGGATGGTGGCTTCCAGGGGCTGGGGAGCAGGAATGGGGATCTACTGTGTAATGGGCACAGAGTTCTAATTTGGGATGATGACAAAGTTCTGGCGACGGATGGTGGTGTTGGTTGCACAACATGAATGTGCTCAATGCCACTGACTGTACACTTAAAAATGGTTAAAATGGAAAATTTTACGTTATAAATATCTTACCACGATTTAAAAAAATGACCTGTCCTATGTACCAGTTCCTTGAGGCCCAGCTCCTACCCAGCTGTCAGAGAGCAAGGCCGTCTGGGAAGTGGAACCATCACGGGGTGGGCGTGGGGAAGGCACTGCTGCCGCCGCCACCCCCTCCTCCTTGGTTTCCTTCGTTTCTGCAGGCATCTCTAGCACCCTCATTGCTTTAACTCAAATGAACTGACTGCTAACGGGGACCAGCCAGGCATAGGGGCGGGCCAGTAGGAAGATACTGGGGCAGAGAGAGTGTCCTCCTGATGCTCCTCTGATCCCACAGAGGCAGCAGCCCGCCCCGCGGTGGCAAATCTGCATGGGGCATGCTTACTGCACACCCTCAGCAGAAGGGAGGGCTCTCTGTGGCTGGTGTCTGGCTGAAAGTTGGAACTTGAGCAGGTGGGGTCCCAGTTGCTGATCCTCCTCCTGGTTGCTGAACATGTCAGGGGTCTTCCTTCATGACATCATTCCTGTGTTGTCACAATGTTCTCCTCTTGCTTTAAAAGAACATCCTTCACTTGACCCTGCTGCCCAGGAACTTTTCTCTAAGGTTCTGCCAGGCTACGGAGGGCAGATGAGGATGTAGGCTGTAAATCAGGAGCCCTCATGACATTTAGATCCATTTATCCATCAAAAGAAGATTTGCTACCTCTTAGCATCCAGAGGGAAACCAGAAATCCTCTCCCATGATTGCCCGGAGGCTTAGGCACCAAAATACTACTACTCAGCACTTCGTATAGGGACCTTCAGGAATTTGCAGGATGTCAGTGCTCTTCCGTGTCTATCACTTGCAGGTGTACCAACCACCCAACCCAAGCTGAAGGAGTTTGCTACCAGGTGCCTTCGCTTGTCCCCAGATTGTTTGTGAGGGAAGAAACTAATCTTGAAATGTCGAGGAGAACATAAGCCACCACCGTAACCTACAGGATCCAAACGACCTTCCAGACTGGGAGTTCTTTGAGAGCCGGAGCCACCTCTGTCCTCCAGCACTTAGCCCTGGGCCTGGCAATGGATAGGTGGGTGGCTGGGTGGTGGGTGGATAGATGGATGGATGGATGGATGGATGGATGGATGGATGGATGGGTGGATGAGTGGATAGATAGGTGGATGGATGGATGGATGGTGGATGGGTGGGTGGATGGGTGGATGGATGAGTAGATGAATAAATGAATCTCTGGCCAAGGAGCAGAAGTTCTTGCCCAGAATCTACCTCGGTAGCCTTGCAACTTCCCTCATTTGTAAAATGGAGTGAGGGTAGTGCTTTTTCTACCCATCCCATAAGGTTGTTGTGAGGAAAAAAATTAGATGATATAAAATTCTTTGGCCACCTCTGTAGAATTATACCAATGAGAGGAAGTATTGTTCAAAAGAAAATGTTTTCTTCAGCCTCATAAATGTTTCTAGGAGAACTCACTGACTCAATCAGTGACTTAGGGAATCCTCTTAGGGTAAACAGCACTTTCTATGTTCAGAGGCAGGATTCAGAACAGTAGAGACTTGGTCAACAAGCCATCTCACCTTAGAGCTGCACATTACATTACATTATTACACCTGTACCTCCTACAAGACTGTGAGCTTGTCGGTACTATGTCTTAGACCTATAATCCTCCCATCAGTAAAAATGAGTAACTAATAGGCACTCAGATACCTACTACGGTGATAACCAAATCATACCATGAAAAAAGACATGACTTTACAAAAAGAAAACAATGCACAAATACTAGGGTGAAATACCTGTGTGAACTGTGTCCTTGTATGACTCTGAATTTAGAGATAGACATTTGAAGTGGCTTTTTACCCATTTAAGCCTTATATGGACGTGGGGCTTATGTGATCATGAGAGGGAACGGGCACGTGCAGGGGAGGTACGTGAGACAGTCTACACAAAGAGCCCGATGCAGGGGCTGACATATAAAAATGCTCCATTCATAGCAGCTTATTATGGTCTCTGTGACTTGGGGGTTACTTGCCACTGTGGTCCCAAACCCTCTGTCTTCTTTCCCTGTCTCGCTGGCCTCCCCTCCCCTTTGGATGAGGCAGGAGGTGGTGAGGGCGGTCCAGGTCAGAGGGGGGACAGGAGCATCCAGCCACGCAGGAGGGGCTGAAATCCCTGCGCCAATGACCCTGTCTCCTCCTCCTCCCCACTCCAGGTGCCATCCAGCTGGACCCCAACTGCCAGGGCTGGAGGTCAAGCGTTCGCTTCTCCTGGGTGTACACAAGGGTACAGAACCATCCCTGGACTGATCTGGGTCTCCGGACCAAGGCAAGCTGGACTGGGAAAGAAAGGGGATGAGACTGTCGCGGGATTGTCCTCAGAGCGCCCCCAGTGTGCCGGCAGCCACCTGCTGCAGGGCTCACTGGGGGGGTAGGAACGAGGGAACACAGTGGCAGTTTTTATGCATGACAGCTCTATGAAAAGGGCATAGCATTTACTTTAGCAAATTTGGGACTGGGGATTGATGAACTGACCAAAGTTGGTAAATATCAAGGGTTAAGCAGCAGGCCCCCCTATTAGCCACACTGCCTCTGAGTTGCGGACATCAGGCTTCCTAAAGGACAGGAGCCGGGGGTCAGCAGGGACTCGGTCACATTAGAATTCCTAATATCACAGTCTCACACTTGGGGATGAAATGAAATAGCTCTGTTTTAACCACATAATGTCCCCGGGAGCTGGACCCCAAATGATCTCTAATTATTACAGAAATATCTGATTTCTGGGCCGGTTTCAAAGGCCGCTACTGTGGCCATTCATCAGAGGCAGCCACAGTTGGGGGCCCTGGACTGATGGTCGGAGAATCGGACACGGGGAGAGTGGGACGTTGCAGGAGGCCCACTGTGAGCTCAGGACCCACCCTGTGCTCTGGAGGACACGGGTGAGGAGGCATTCCCTAGGCTCATGACATTAACTCCCAGTTGAGCAGAAAAGCTAGATGCTCATGGAGCCTGGTGCTTGAGGCACTGGCTAAGGGTCCCAGGGAAATTTCAGCTCTCTCACCACCTTCCCTAAGAGGTTCTCACCCCTGACCCAGGGCTCATTCAGAAGTAGAGAGGGGACTTGTCTTTGGTTGTCACAGGTCTAGGGACACTATGGTGCTCAGTGGGCAGGGACCAGGGATGCCAAATGTCCCACAACTGCACACACAGAATCGTTGCAATCGTTAAATTTTCTGTATCAGCTTGGTTGGGCCATGGTGCCCAGTTGTGTGGTCAAACACCATCTAGATGTTGCTGTGAAGGTACTTTTCAGATGAGATTAACATTTAACTCAAGAGATGACCCTCCCTAATGTGGGTGGGCCTCATCAAATCAATCGAAGGCCTTATCTTAAGATAAGGTTCCCAGGGCTTCCCTGGTGGCGCAGTGGTTGAGAGTCCGCCTGCCGAGGCAGGGGACACGGGTTCGTGCCCCGGTCCTGGAGGATCCCACATGCCGCGGAGCGGCTGGGCCCGTGAGCCGTGGCCGCTGGGCCTGCGCGTCCGGAGCCTGTGC
>NW_021146881.1:23717-25000 GCF_002837175.3 Physeter macrocephalus
GCGTCCGGAGCCTGTGCCCCGCAACGGGAGAGGCCACAGCAGTGAGAGGCCCGCGTACCGCAAAAAAAAAAAAAAAAAAAAAATAAGATAAGGTTCCCAGAAGAGGAAGGAATTTTGTCTCCAGCCTGCCTTTGGGCTCACAACTGCTACATCAACTCCTGCTGGAATGTCCAGCCTGCCAGCCTGCCCTGCAGACTTCAGACGTCCAGCCCCACAATCTCAGGAGCCAATTCCTTAAAATAATCCCTCTCTCTCTCTCCTCCTCCCCCCGACTCCCCACTCCTTCTCTCTGTATATATATCCTACTGATTCTGTTTCTGCGGAGGACCCTGAACAGTGCCCACCCAGAAAGCCACTGAGTGGCCTGGCCCAGTCCCACGGGGACCCCCTATTCCCTGCCTCTACAATGAAGGGACAGGACAGAAGTCCACTCTGCACTAAAGTTCTGTGATTCGACATTAAAAGGGGAACCCATGGGGCTGCCTGTGGGAAAGTGCCTGACGTGTAGAGGAGACAAAAGTTCCAGGTCATGAAATGAGGCCGAGTCCCCTCAACGCTGGCCTGTGAGCCTGCGCACTGGCCCCCAAAGACGAGCAGCCCCTTTGCAAATGGCTCCAGCCCATAGCCCTTCTCCCACACACGTGGAGGCTCGGATCTCTAGTTAATTGTAAGACTGGATTGTTCAAGCCAAGAAAATCAACAAAATCTCTTCAGTGTGAAGTTCCCACAGTGGATTTCTGGCCTGTATTTTCTAGTCAAACAGTCCTGGAGGTTGTTTTTGTTCTGAAACCTCAGAGCATGACCTTGCTGGGAAGGGCAGTTGTGGATGGCAGAGGAAAGCCAAGGAAGGAAGGTTAGCGCCTAGGAGCAGAGGTGTCTGTGACCTAGGTCACGAGCCCCCTTGTGAGAGCTTTACAGACTGGTCCGTGTGTTTAGGAAGCCCAGTTCTCCAGGGTGGCTCCAACCAAAGCAGTCCAGTGGAGGGACCTGGATTCTTGACTCAGAGGACCTGGGGTCTGGCCACCAATTTGCCATGTGACCTTGGACAAGCCACTTGCCCCCTGGGTCTCAGCTTCCTCATCTGGAACATAGGCATTGAGGTCTCTGGGTGTTGGTTGCCCCTAGTAACCAACATGACGCTGGCCTCCGGGGGCTCTCGGCAGCTGCCCTGCAGCACAGGGGAAGTCCCACCCATGCCTGCCCCACACCAGCCTCGCTAGTCTCACACTGGACAGACAGCCCACTTCCCTGAAACAAAAGCCTCAGCATGAACAAGAAAGCCC
>NW_021146882.1:0-25000 GCF_002837175.3 Physeter macrocephalus
AGTTCTCTGTGAAGGTTTGAAATTTTCTACAACAAAGTTTGAAGAAACAGAATAGTTTTCTTCATTGTGCTCCAAAGAGCACGCAAACTCAGGCCGTGGTGAAATCTGGGTTCTGTGCAATATGTGCAGTGCTTCTCAGCGTGGAAGGGCTGTGGGAACGTCAATGCCCGGAAATGCTACTGGCATGTAATGGCTAGGGGCCAGGACAGCTGCCCACAAGTGCGGGACAGTCCCATACAATGAAGACCGGTTCTGCTCAAACGCCAACAGGGCCCCAGTTGAGAAACACAGAACTAAAAATGAGAAACCCTTAGGAGTTTGGGGTTTGAGTCTGAATCACTTTGCTGTACACCAGAAACTGATACAACACTGTAAATCAACTAGACTTCAATTAAAAAAGAGAAACCCTACCCAGGGTTTGACATGTGCCTACACAACAGCATCATTTAAAGACAAGCTCAGGGGACTTCCCTGGTGGTCCAGTGGTTAAGACTTCCCATGCACGGGGTGCAGGTTCAATCCCAAGTCGGGGAGCTAAGATCCCACATGCCTCGAGGCCAAAAAACCCAAAGCAAAACAGAAGCAATATTGTACCAAGTTCAATAAAGACTAAAAATGGTCCACATAAAAAAAAAAAGGGCTTCCCTGGTGGCACAGTGGTTAAGAATCCACCTGCCAGTGCAGGGGACAAGGGTTCGAGCCCTGGTCCGGGAAGATCCCACGTGCCGCAGAGCAACTAAGCCCATATGCCACAACTACTGAAGCCCGCGCGCCTAGAGCCCGCACTCCACAACAAGAGAAGCCACCGCAATGAGAAGCCCGCGCGCCTCAACGAAGAGTAGCCCCTGCTCGTCGCAACTAGAGAAAGCCCGCGTGCAGCAACAAAGACCCAATGCAGCCAAAAATGAAAAATAAATTAATTTTTTTAAAAAATCTTAAAAAATCCCCCAAAAGACAAGCTCAGAGATTTCATTCCCAATATGGTTTTCCTACTATTGCTGAATAATGAAAAAAATCACCCAAGAAGTTTAGAATTACTCATGTTTAATATCGCTATCAGGAGCAGAGAGTCCACGCCCTGCTCCTGGAGTGGAGCAGCTGAGGATAAGCTCTGCGGGTGGGCCTGAGCCGAACCAGGCCCCGGGCACACAGCAGGCACTCTCCATGACTGCAGTCTAAAGGGATGACTGGGGGTGGGGGAGGAAACAGGGCCCTCAGCCGCCTTCCCCGCACCACTCCCGCCTTGCTAAAGGACCCTCTTCCCTACCAAGGCAGAGGCCGCTCACTCCCGGGCATTCGGCAGGCACTCAATACTTTCTGTGCGGTAAGTAAACAGATGGGGCCCTGGGTCTCCCAACTGTTGAGTGAAGGGGTGGACGGTATGGCTGCCAAAGCCCACTGGGTCCTAAAGCCCTTTCAGTGACTAAGGAGCTAAGGCATTGGCCGCGCGTGGCCCGAGGATGCTGGGGCGGCAGAGGAGCCCGTCTGGCACTGGTCAGCCTTGTGGCCATGCCACCTGCCCACAGCACCCACACGGCAGCGGGCCAGGCCTTCCCAGTCCTCAGAACACACCTGCCAGCCAGGTCGTTCCAGCCCCTTGCACAGAGGAGCCCCTGAGCCCCTGAGAGGCGGAGGGGCCTGCCCAAGAGGCAGGGCAGGAACTCACCAGTCTTCACAGAACCGTCACGGCCGCATCTCTCCCCAGCACTCGAACGTGTTTCAAGGGGGGAGAAATGGACTGTGTCATGTAAAGAAATACTCACTTTCAGTGCTTTTTATGTGGCATTCAAAGCACTCTGCAAACAACCCCTCCCAATCGCTTGGAGGCGGTGGCCTGGCTGGGCTCGGCCCGTTGGAGCCCCTTCGGCCTCCTCAGCCACGCCCCCTCCACGCCAAGGTCCTCTGGAGGCCCCTACAGGTTCTAGTCCAGGTCCTCGTCAGCCTCCTGCACCTCCACGTGACTGTAGAACCTCCAGGCCTGCAGGTTACAGCTCTTCAGGATGGTTCCCAGCTGCTTCCCAGGTCCTACTTCAAAAGTTTTGGGGAACTCGGTGCCTTTCTTCCTCTCATATATGGCGTGCATCGTCTGCTCCCACTTCACCGGGGAGACCACCTGCTGGAGCAGCAATTTCTGGATGTGTTTTGGATGCATGTATCTATTCCCATTAACGTTTGAGTGGACCGACACCAGAGGCTTCTTGACATCAATTGCCTTTAAAACTTGTGCCAGGGGCTCCAAAGCTGGCTCCATGAGGCTGGTATGGAACCCACCGCTAACCGGCAACATCTTGGTGCGTCTGAAGTGATACTTGGAGGAATTCTTCTGGAGAAACTGCAGAGCCTGGAAGCAAAAGCAGGGAGGTTTAAGCCAAGCAAATCTTAGGGGAAGAAACGCACAGAGAGGCAGTCACCACTGGCTGATGCCACCACGGTCCTACGCATAGGACATGCTTATCTCTACACAGCAGCACATGTTAGCTCATCCTGCACGGCTGCAAAGTCAGTGTCCCAGAAGCCCTCGCTAGCCCGGTGGCCCCAGGCAACCGCTCTGAACTTCTTTTACTCCGTCCATAAAATGAGCACAATTTCACCTACCCCATAAAGCTGCTGGGAAGTGATCAAATAGGAGGTATCTGATGAACGAAAAAGCAGTATCGAGTAAGTGTTACTTTTCAATTAGAATTCTGCTACTCTTCATAATTTTTTTTTTTTTTTTTTTTTTGCAGTACGCGGGCCTCCCCCTGCCGTGGCCTCTCCCGTTGCGGAGCACAGGCTCCGGACGCGCAGGCTCAGCGGCCGTGGCTCACGGGCCCAGCCGCTCCGCGGCATGTGGGATCCTCCCGGACCGGGGCACGAACCCGCGTCCCCTGCATCGGCAGGCAGATTCTCAGCCACTGCGCCACCAGCGAAGCCCTCTTCATTATTTTTTTAAGCCTGTTTTCTTGTTACTCCATAACCTTCAAGATGAAAATTCACAAGATTCCAAGCCTCATTTTACAATCCAAGGTCTGAAACCCCTCATGTGGGGTTCTCTAGAGAAGACACAAGAGCTTGATTAAAAGGGGCCTCTGGGACTAACAGGCCCAAACTTAGAACCACGTGCCAACATCTTTACAATAGTACACATTCTTCAGAGACCCTGTGCCCTCAGGACACAGCCCAAGGCCTACCACCCTGCCAGCCCGTCACTGGGATCCACCAAAGGCCTTCCTACGCACTAAACGTCTGCCACGTCCCTCCAGCCTGACACCATCCACGGCCTGCTCAGGAGCTGGGCCAGCTGCTCCAGAAGACTCAAGCTTAAGTCATGGCAGCTGCACGACCTTGGGCACTTGTACTTTACCTGTCGGTGCCTTAGTTTCCTCACCTGTAAAACGGTGATGACAACAAGAGTTATCTCATAGGGCTGTGAAGAACTATGCTTGGTATACAAACCCTATAGAAGGGTAGCAATTGTTAACTTGTTCCCAAGCCCATCCACGTCCACTGGAAAAAATACGGCAGGGTCTGGAGTTCCCTGGGGGCCTAGAGGTTAGGCTTCCAGGCTTTCACTACCGTGGCCCGGGTTCAATCCCTGACTGAGGAACTGAGGTCCTGCAAGTTGTGCGGCACGGCAAAAAAAAAACAAAAACGAAAGCATACAGCAGGGTAGCTATAGCCCCTTGCGCCCCGGAGGGCGGGAGGGATTACAGTGTTTTTGGTTGGGTGGTGCTCGCCCGTCCCTCTCTGTGGGCCCCGCCCCGCAGGAGTTTAGCCTGCTGCCCAGGCACGGCCAGTTCAGCCCAGGCTCATCACACGCCACTTCCCTCTGCCGCGAGTGAGTCCACCTGTTCCACACCGAGGCTGCTCGGCCGCCTGAGCCTTGGGGCGAAATCCAAGTGGGGCAGAGCCCAGCACAGCGAACTGTCATGGAGTGTGAACCATGCGTGTGGCAAGCACGGAGGGGTCTGGGCTGTCACTGCAGCAGAGTCTAGCCTGACCTGACTGGCCTGGCGCTTCACACCCAATTCCACGCGCCATCCATCCCCACCTCGCTGAGGGATGCGCCCCCAGCGCCTCTCTGAACGGGAGACTCTTGGACTTCACAGCCCAAGCCCTTCCCACCATGCCTGGACACTTCTGATCACCGGCATCTACGGAGACAGCTACTCGGTGGCACTTCTGCACCACTGCCACGGTCTCTAAGTGCTTTCCGTGGGAAGTCTCTGGATTCATCCAACTCAAGTCCCAGGTCGGGGCCACAGGAGTCAAGGACACAGCCTCAGGGTCCAGAGGCTCCTTTGGCTGGCTGTCAGGCCAGGCATGGTTCTAGCAAAGGGCAAGGAGTTTTTTCACATCCACTGTTGGAAAGGGACTCACCTGCTCAGGGGACCCTGCCCGCACCTGAGCTCTTTGCTGTAGCACTTCCAACAGCACCAAAGGCCAAACCTGGGAATCCCAGGAAACGCCACCTGCGCTGGATGCCCACCTGTCTGGGAGCCTGGGAGGGAGACTCCTGCCTTGACTGGGGGGCCCCTCCTGGCCCACTTATGGGCTTCCTTCCAAGGCTATTAATGGGAATAAGCAACCAGCTCCGTGATTCGCTTGGGGCCACCGTAGCTGGTCTTCCCGTCATCTCAGAACTGCCCCAGAGGCTCTCACTGAATCAGAGGAGATACGTAAGGACACCTGCGTACTGGCAAGGCCTTAACAGGGAGATGAACCAGCATGGTCAAGTGGAGGAAACCTGGACTTCGGAGGGACATGGACGGGAGATCTCAGCCTGCCTCCACCACCACTAAGCACTTGGCTCTCTGCCTCCGCTTCCCGGTGTAGAGCTCCCGTCCACGGAGCACAGAACCAGACGGAGGACCGAGGAGACGAGATGGGGAAGCACCCATCCAGTCTGCACTCAACGCTCCCAAGCCAGGCACACGGTACAGAACTGCCCCTTCCGTCGGGCGCTCCTATCTGCCTGGGATGCCCCTGCTCTTGGCAACCTCATCCTCCAGGCACCGCCTCCTGGCACCCTGGTAGTCAGCCTGGCCCTTACTGTGCCCTGAAACCTGGAGTCATCCGTTCACAGCCAGCCTTCCCTTGACAGCAGGAACCCCAGCTGATGCGTCCGTGTGTCCTCAGCGCTTGCCACACAGGAGCTCCCGAGAAAGGATGTCTGGGGCAGCAGTGAGCGGAAGGACGGACAGAAGGAAAGGTGCAAAAACAGACACCTAAGAAAAAGCAGAGCAGGGCAGAGTAACCCGCAGGAACCAGCTTCTCTCTCTAAAGAAGCAACTGGATCAGAGGCTGTGAGAAGCCCAGAATGTGTCACAGGAAGGCCCTGGAGATCATCTGCTCCAGCCCCTTTACTTTCCGCGTGGGCTGGGAATTTGCCCAAGGTCTGTACGTGGTGGAGCGGAGACAGTACCCCAGCCTCCTGCCTCTCTCTGCAGTGCTTGCTCCACCACGCACACTCCTGGCCCCCAGATGCCTCCCAAGGACCAGGGCTGGGCAGAGCACCTGTTATGCTCTGTGCGCTCCCAGGTGTGGAATAATTCCAACCTTCTGTACTGGACTGGGGTCTAGGAAGGTTGCTCCCGTGAACACCAACCTCCAGGTGTCCTGAGATCACCCTGCAGTCAGGAAAGAGGTAGTTGGACACCTCGCACACGGGGTTCTCTATGCCCAAAGTCTTGCAGTGCTCCTGGGCTTCCAGACAGGCAAAGGTGAACTTGGACTGAGGCTGGCCGAGGACGGACAACATCCCACTGGGGACAGCTTCCGAGGCTTCCTGCATGGCCTCAGCTCGGATTTTCACTGCATACAAACCTACCCAGAGAGAAGTGCATTTGGAAAAATCAAGGCATGTAATGGAGAAGAGAAGCCCAGACCCAAAAAACAAAGCACAAATTCCACACTGTGTGCTGGAGACATTGATATTGGTATCCATCACCAGTCTACAAGCCGCAGTTCTACGTATCTGAACCATACATATATGGTACCACCATCATCAAAAGGCAGGGTGCCGTCCCTGGTACAACCTCAGTGTCCACTGACAGATGGATAAAGAAGACGTGGTACATATATATGATGGAATATTAGTCTAAAAAAGAATGAAATAATGCCACTTGCAGCAACATGGCTGGACCTAGAGATTATCATACTAAGTGAAGTTAGAAAGAGAAAGACAAATACCATGTATCACTTATATGTGGAATCTAAAATATGACACAAGCGAACATATCTACGAAACAGAAACAGACTGAAATATAGAGAACAGACTCGTGGTTGCCAAGGGGGAGGGAACGTGGGGGAGGGAAGGATTGGGAGTTCAGGATTAGCACATGCAAACTATTATATACAGGATGGATAAACAACAAGGTCCTACTGTAGAGCACAGGGATATATATCCAATATCCTGTGATAAACCATAGTGGAAAAGAATATGAAAAAGCGTATATGTATAACTGAATCACTTTGCTGTACAGCAGAAATTAGCACAACGTTGTAAATCAACTATACTTCAATAAAATTTAAAAACAAAACAAATAAGAATGGACTGCAATTACTGGACAGCTATCATTCCTGGTCCTGGGCCTGCTCCCTGCTGGGGAGGGAGATGACCAGACCAAGGAGCGGTTAAGGGGCTAATCCAGGGTTTGATGGGACAACAAAGTCTGAGGAACAAACCCTGCACCCTTTCTCTCTAACACACCTTCGTTCACCCGGCACCGTATATGTCTGTACTGGACTTTTAGCCCTTACACAAGCAGAACTGTGGAGCAAATACGTTAAAAGCCTGTGTTAGCAGGCAGGAGAGAACCCACAGGAACGTGGAAACCCTCCCAGGCAGGCATTAAATAACTATGCAAATTGTCAAGTGAAAAAACACAGAATGTCAATAATCCTGCAAATTACATACACATAAAACTGTATTTGTATAGAATAGTTTTACTAGGAGGTGGAAATATGAAAATTTTTTTCCACTTCCTTGATAATGCTTCCTTCCTATAATGCTGTTTTAGAAAACAATGAGGTGAATTTCACATAAAATATAACCAGTTTCAAGTGTATAATTCAGTGGTATTTGTTGTGTTCATGTTGTACAACCACCAGCTCGTTTCAAAACTTTCCATCAGCCCATAAAACACCTCATTTCTCCTTCCCTCCATCCCCGGTAACCTCTAATCTGTTGTCTCTCTGGATTTATGTATTCTGGACATTTCATATAAAAATATGTGATTTTTGTGTCTGGCTTCTTTCACTTAGCATGTTTTTGATGTTCATCCACACTGCAACATAAGTATTTCATTTCTTTTTATGGCTGAATAATATTCCACTGGATGGATCTACCACAATTTGTTTATCCATTCATCTGATTATGGACATTTGGATCATTTCCACCTTTTGGCTATTATGAATAATGCTATTATAAACATCTGTGTACAAGTTTTCTGTGTGGACATATGTTTTCATTTCTTAGGTATAGACCTGTGAGTAGAACTACTGGGTCACATGGTAATTCTATGCTTAACTTGAGGAACCACCAAATTGTTTTCCACAATGGTTGTACCACTTTACATTTCACCAACAATGTGTGAGGTTCCTACATCCTTGTCAACACTTATTATTTTCCTCTTTTGTTTTTTAAATTAAAGCCATCCCAGTGGGTATGAAGTGGTACCCCACTGTGGTTTTGATTTGCATTTCCCTAATGATTGGTGATGTTGCACATCTTTTCATGTGCTTATTGGTCCTTCGTATGTCTTCTTTGGAGAAACGTCTATTCAAGTCCTTTGTCTGTATTTAACTATAAGCAAAAATGTTTACCTGTTTATACACAAAAATCTTAAGAAGTGGAACTGATATGGCTCAAGATCAAACACTGATTTATTCTTTTTCACTTAATGAGAATCTATTGGTGATCTACCACGCGACAGGCACTGGAGGTACACGAGTGGACTAAGAATGCACGTAAGTAGTGGGAGACACTAAAGCAAGAAGATTTCACAAGACTACGAGAAGAAAGAAATTCCCTGATGAACCCTTCAAGCTTAAAAGGGAATCAAGGTGAAGTCTGGTCCTCAGGTCCCATTGTTACCCCCACCCATGGCTCCCTTCTCTATTACCCCTGAGTAGGTCCAGAATTATTTTTGGCAGTGCCCCTTGTCCTGAGTAAGCCCAGCAAGACAATACCCCATGCATAAAACCAAACCTTGGGACTTCCCTGGTGTTCCAATGGTTAAGAATCCGCCTTTCAATGCAGGGACGTGGGTTCGATCCCCGGTCACGGAACTAAGATCCCACATGCCACAGGGCAATTAAGCCCATGTGCTCTGGAGCCCGCGCTCCTCAACGAAAGATCCCCCATGCCACAACTAAGACTCGATGTAGCCAAATAAATAAATATTTTTTAAAAAACCAAAAAACCAAACCTCTTCCTATGTACCTTCACAAAATTCCATGGCTCCAGCAAACACTAGGGCTGCAAATTCTCCCACACTGAATCCAGCAGCAGCAACACAGTTTTCAATAACCTGCAGTGACACATGCAGAAGAACATGAGGCCAAGTTCTCAGGCGAGTTCAGTCCGGGGCTCTGCACGTGCAAGCTGACAGGGGTTCAGCAGTTCAGTGAGCCAGGTTCTGCTGGCCTGGTGCTCCAGCTAGAAGACAACACACAGAAGTGGCCTTGACTATCACTGATCCAGCCCTTTACTGATGAGGAACCTCAACTGGCAAGGCAAGTTAAAGCCTACTGGCGGACTCCTTGGTTGAGCTGTGATGCCAACCCAGGGCTCTGGATTCTCTTGCTTCTGCCCTGGTGCCGCCTCTCAGGCTGATGGAGACAGAGGATGCTAAGTACAGAAGTTAACAGCATGACCTTCAGAGTCACCTCTGGATTTGATTTTTAGCCTGGGAGAGTTCCCTAACGTCTGCGCCTCAGTTATCTCATCTGTGAAGTGGGGAGAGCAGCAGGACCGACCTCACAGGGCTGCTGAGAGAATTACATGGAGATAACACCCCTAAATCGCTCAGCACAGACCTGGCCCAGGACAGGCACTGGATGAATGTTATTATCATGACTCGACATGACCACTTAAACTAATTCCTTTAATATCTCTGAGTCTTCTTTCCTTACCCACAAAGTAACAGTACTTACCTCACAAGGTTGTTGTGAGGATGAAATGGGGTAAAGTACGAGCTTAACATTTATTGTTGTGATAATAAATATTAATAGCAATCATTTCACAACTTCAAGTGAACTGATACTTTCAGATATCACCTTCTCAATGATCCTTCCTTTAAGGGTGAAGCTTAATCCTTCTAAAATCATTTAGTAATTAATTAAATGATTAAGGATCATTTAAAATCGCAACCCGGTCCTCCACTCCCTGGCCCCTTTCCCTGCTCTATTCTTCTTTCTGAAACACTTATCTTTAAAACACTACGCAATTTACATAGCATATTTATTCTCTATTATCTATCTCCTTGCCCTAACATGCAAGCTCCCCAAGCGTAGGGATCCTTGTTTTGTTTGTTGTAGGCTGTATCCCTTGGGCCTACAACAGTGCCCGGCACGGGTGGGAACTCAGTAAGGATCTGCCGAACAGATCAGACGTTGGAGCACGCCGGCCTGGCAGGCTGGAGCTTCGGCTGGACCGCGACCTAGCTGTGAGAGCTCGGGCAAAGCCCATTCTCCCCGGCCCGCCACCGGGCCTCGGGCCTCACCGCGGGCTGCAGGTGATGCAGTTTTTCGACGGCGGCCAGCGAAGCCACGAAGACGGCGGGCTGGCAGTGCACGGTGCGGTCCAGGGCCTCCTGCGGCCCATGCAGGCTCAGCTCCAGCAAGTCGTAGCCCAGCACCCGGCGGGCGGCGGCGTAGAGCTCGCGGACGCGCGGGTAGCGGAGCAGACCGCGGCCCATGCCCACCATCTGGCTGCCCTGACCGGGGAAGAGCAGCACCGAGCACTGGCCCGGCAACCGCCGCACCGAGGCCTCCCGGGGCCCTTCCTCCGCCGCTGTCGCATCTCGCAGCAGCTCCTCCACGTCCACCGCGCCCGGGGGAGGCAGCAGGAGGCTCGAGGCGCCACGGCGGCAGCTCACGCCCCGGCCCCAGGCCCACGCAGCCCGCGCGACCCGGACGTTCATGCTGAGGAACCTGCCCGAGGCGCGTTACCAGGGCGACCGAGGCCCGACTGCGGCGGCGCAGCGCGGCGCGGTCCTCGACGCATTTCCTGCCGGGCGGGCCGAGGCAGCGCCGGGCCGGAAGAAAGGTTCCGCTGTTACCGATTCCGTCCCTCCTCTGAACTGTCGGCTGTGCGCCGTCTGATCCACACGCTTACGTAAACCTCCACAGGAAAAAATAAAACACGACACCGCACCACAATGAGCCCTCAAACATATTTATTAAGTAAACAACTCAATGCAATGTAATATTCAACCTAGCATGGGAAAAGTGCTTGAAACGCTTCCACATTCTTTCTTGTATCAGATTTTCCCAGCACTGTCCTCTCTTTTATGTTTCCTACAAACCAGACACGGTGCCAGGCACAAAATAAGCATCCAATTTGTCCCATTGAACAAAGCCCTGGATATTTTTCAGACGTTAGTCTAATTCCTCACAGCAACGCTGTGATGAGTAGGTGCTATTATTATCCTCAGTTTACACATGAGTAGACAAGGGCTCAAAGACAGGTGGTTAGTGACAAAAGGAGGATTGGAAATTGGGGGTGCGAGGCTGGGTCAGAGAGAGTCTAATTCTGACCTCATCTCTAACTACACCCCTTTACCCCCCTGCTCCTCTTTCATTCCCTGCCAGCCTCTTCTAAGGAGCCCAGGACACACACACACACACACACACACACACACACACACACACACACACACACAAGCTCACTCCACACCTCAGAATGAGAAAGATCTAGGTAGACCTGAGGTAGGAGATAGATGGGCCGCTGGGCTGCACAGCTGGGGTTTGTCAAGTGGAGTAAAATTGAAGCTTTGTTCTCACCCAGGCACTCCAAGGACAAAGCTAGTGGCAGAAGCTGAGCTCTGCTAAGGTAAAGAGATAAGGCGCCCACTCCTGAGGTCAATAAAAACTTCCCTGTCTGCACATGCGCAGGAAGGCTCCTTGGGGGTCAGAAAGGGAGCAGCCGCCACCCCATAGTATGTGTGGACATACACCCAGCTAGAAGGCCTCTGCAGTGGGATCCATCTGAGCAAAATGTTGCACATGCATGTTGGGGAGGGTCCTGGGACCCCTCATCTGTGAAAAAAGAAACGAGATAATTGGCCAAATGTAAACAAAGACCAGAAGAACTGTCCTATATACGTGATTTAAATCACCTCTTTACTGAGCTCCTCATTCAGGACTCGCACACTCCTCTCTGCGTGTGTATTTCTGGCTAGCTTCTGACTTACTGCCCTCCCCCTCATTAGAGAGGAGGCCCATAGCCTTTCCCTCCAGGTGTGTATTTCTGTCCTACTTCTGCCTTAAACAAACTGTCTGTGTGCTCTCCCACATGTTATGCTGTGTCTCTAATAATAAACTTTGTACCTGATTTTACAGTTTTTGCCTCCTTGAAACATTCTTGCTTTCAAATGGGGGAAAGAGCTAGGGCCCCTCTGCTTCTAATCTCTAGCCCCTCGTGGTCTAGTGGCTACGATTCCTGGTTTTCATCTAGGCTACGCAGGTTCAACTCCTGGGCAGGGAACTACAGTCTCTCTTCAGGACCGCTCACTGCTGTCTCTCCAAGATCAGACTCACATCATCAAGTCTACTACAGTGAACTTGTCCTGAGAAAAGAATCAGATGAGCTCTCAGGTTATCCGCAGCAGCCTTGCTTTTGACATGGAAAAGGAGGAAATGAGGTGCATATCCAGCAAGAGGAGATTAATTAAATGAACGATGGCAAATCTATACAATGCTGTGGTGATAAAAGATATGGAGGAGGTTTTCAGGTTAAGACATGAACAGAGCACACGCTGCCTCCAGAAGCACATAAACCCAGAGAAAAGGAGTCTTTCAAAGACATAAAACACAGGGACAGGGAGAACAGGAAAGGCGGCCCCAGCAACAGAATGTCTTCAAGCTGGAAACCAGGATGACCAGTATTATCTGATTCAGCAGACTCCAGACAGCCGAAGGCTGAGAACCAACCCTTCTTCATAAAACAGAATCCTTAAACGCTTAGGAACTGGTAGCCCTAGCTGCTTCTGGATCTAAGGGTTAAAAAAGGCTGAAATTAAGAGACCTATTTGAAGGTGTCTTTGAAGAACAGTTAGATCTTTAGATGTCTTCCCTCCCTCTAGCCCCTGGGTGATGCCCCTCCCTCATTCTGGCAAATGTTTAGCTCTGGAAAGGGCTGGGCAGGCCAGGGATCATGGTGAATGTGGGTTCTCTGCTGAAACAGGTGGATACTGACTGCTGAATGCAGAGATCTCCTCCCATGCTCCCAGAAACGTGCCACCAGACCCCTACCCCCCAGGCAAGAACTGGAGGGCCTTGGGGAATCTGACCAGTACAAGAGGAAAATGCTGAAGATATTGACAGTCCAGGAAGTCACCAGACAAATGAAGTGACAAATGAAGTGACCACCAAGTTCAACTTACAGTGAAGCTAATTCAACAAATACCATCCAAAGACTTATTTTCCTTTTTTATTCTTATCATGAGCAGCCAGGCAAAGATTCCCAAGCATCTGAGGAAAGCCTCTTACATACAGAAAAATATAAAATAAAATAACTACAATGCATAGGAATCAGAGACTATGATGAGAGAAGAAATAATAGTTTTAAGAAAATTATCCTTGATAGTTGAGAGGTAAGAGAAGACATTGCATCAGTGAAAAATGTATAGGAAGTTGTTTTTTTTTATAGTTTTTTTTTTTTCTTTTGGCCGCACTGTGCAGCATTCCAGATCTTCCCCAACCAGGGATTGAACCTGTGCCCCCTGCAGTGGGAGCACGGAGTCTTAACCACTGGACCACCAGGGAAGTCCAGGAAGTTATTTTTTTAAAAAAAGAACCTTCAGAAAACAGCAACAACAAAAATCCCTTGGAAATAAAAAAATAGGATAGCTGAATTTAAAAAATCAATAGAGGGCCAAGAAGAGAAAGTTGAGGAAATGTCACAGAAGTTTAGAAAAAAAGAAAAAAGCAAACCATGAGAAGCAAGAGAAGGGAAGTTAGAAGACAAGCCCAGGAAGTCCAGGATTCTGAGTAATAGGGATTCCAGAAAGAGAAGCGAGAAAATGGAGGGAAGGAAATCATCCCCTCCAAAAATTCAGTTTCTGAAAAATAAAAGATATGAGCTTCCTGAGAGCTGGAACATTGGATGAAATTAGACCCACATCGAGGAATATCAGCATGGAATTCCAGAACTCTGGGGACAAAAAGCTTAAAATCTTCCAGGAAGAACAAAAGGGGTTACACACCAGCACCATGGCAGCTGGAAAACGGCAGGTCTCCATGATGCTGAAGGACAATGACCTCCAACTGTGAATTTTTAATCAGTCAAACATCAGTCAACCACGGGATAGAATGCAAGATCTCAAAAAAGATACCTCCTATGTAGCCTTTCTTAAGACTGCATCCTTGGGGACTTCCCTGGTGGCGCAGTGGTTAGGAATCCGCCTGCCAATGCAGGGGACATGGGTTTGAGCCCTGGTCCGGGAAGATCCCACATGCCGCGGAGCAACTAAGCCCACCAGAAATCGCTGCCTCCCAGGATGCCCCGTGGGCCTAGAGCCCTGAAAGCAGAAGGGGAGAGGCGGGAGGGAAGCTGCATTACCTCTCCATCACGGGTCTTCCGGGGCAGGCGGGTTTGCCACTCGGCCAAGCCACTGGGCACCTCCTTACAGGAAGAGGGTGAGGGCTGGCAGCTTGCTGGGAGGTGTGGCCAGACCAACTTCATGAGGAACAGTAGCCACAATGTGTGGGCCCATGGTACTTTGAGGGATCCAGGAAAATATTTTAATTTCTTTTAAAATCAGAAGAAAAAGGTGAAAAGAACCCAGCCTGGATTATACCTGCCTTTATACAAACGCAGTCAAAGGTAGAAGAGGTCCATGAAGGAAAAAAAAGGCAGGCCCTCGGAAAGTCAGACTTCAGCCCAGGAGGAGCAGGCAGAGATCACCTGGGCCTCCCGACCCCCACCCCAAGTGTCCAGTTTGGGCAGTTGTGGTTCTGGCAGTCTGCGGGCCCTGCTAGGCCAAGTTAGTCAAGGGGGCAGTGACAGGCCCTGGGCTGCAGTAATAAAGCAGTGCGTGCAGATGAGGCAGTGAAGTGCTCAAGGCCTGGGCCTGGACATGCTGTCCCATCAGGGTGACCCTGGCAAACTGGAGGCCACCTCTGGGCTGTGATGGTCACTGAATGCCAAGCGCCTGTGGTCTCCTGCATTACCATGTGGCATCCTCCTTAGTCCCACCATGCTGTGCCCATTTTACCGATGAGGAGATGGAGGCGGAGGGAGCCAGCCATAGAGAGGCTGGGCCAGGACTGAGAGGGCAGCGCTGCCTCCTGTCCTGGGGCAACAGCTAAAGGAACTGGGGTTCTCCTCCGGAGGTGGTGGACAGGGTTGCTGTGTAGAAGGATGTTCAGGGCTCTGCCGTCAGGCGACGTAATTCCCCTCTCTGAGATCGGTGACCTCTATCGTCCCACTTTACAGATAGGAGAATCGAGGCACAAGAAGAGACGCGACCTGCCTGCAGAGCCGGCAGTGTCTGCGCGGCGGGGCGGTCACGGTGGGAAGGAGAAGCGGCCTGGAGACGCGCTTGTGCCCGGGGGAGGCGGAGGCGCATCTTCCTGGCAGGGCGGCCAGCGGAGGGAGCGCTCCAAGCCGCGGGGCTGTCGGCGGCCGCCGCCCGGGTGGGCGGGGCCGGGGTGGGCGGGGCCTCGCGGGCGGGGCCGAGGCCGGGCCCGGACCCCACCTCCCGTCGCGCAGTGCCCTTCCCCTAGCGAGTCGTCGTCGCCGGTGAGTGGGGACGGGGCTTCGAAGGGGCGGCGGGAAGGGGGCCCCGCGCGGCAGCGACCCTCGACAGCGCCCTCCCGCCGGCGCGGGGCCCGAGGGGGAACTGCGGCGGGAGGTGGCGGGGACCCGCGGGGCGGCCGCGGGGCAGCACTAGGGACCCGGCCATTGGGTCGGCCGGCGCGGGGGGGCGGTGACACCCCCTTCCCCCGGCCCTGGCCTCCGCGGTCGGCGCTCCTGCGTGGCCGGGTTCCGGTGCGATTGGGGGCGCGGAAGGGGGAACTTGGGCAACCCCTCCCCGCCGCACCCCGCCGGGCCCTCGTGTCCCGCGGGAAGGGGAGCCGCGGGAGGGACCAGGCACCCCCCCTTCCCGCCCAATCCGGTAGTTGAGCAGCCGCGGCCGGCAGAGGGCGGGAATGGAGGAGCGGGATACCTTGAGGATCACAAAGTGCCTGGGAGACCTAAGATTCTAAGGCTCCTGATTCACTTGAGACACCCCATTTCTAGGGGAGGAAACCCAGGCCAGAGAAGGGGAGGTTATTTGTCCAAAGCCAGTGAAGGCCCCGCGGAGCCTTAGAACCGGGTCCCTAGATCCCCGTCCAGTGCTCAGGTGCACTGTAACCTACACGTCCCGGTGTGGGCAGGGCATCCCCTGGGACTTGCCTGTCCCCTGCCCCTCCTGCAAAGGAGCTGGGAGCCCAGGTGGGAGGGGTCGTGGTGTTCCCGGAAAACTGGGTTTGCCTCTCGGTGGGTGCCAAGCCAAAAGGCACAACCAAGCCCATGATCGGGAGAAGGAAGGGTTTATTACTTCCAGCAGGTAAGGAGAGCACCTCGGAGCTTTCTCAAAGAAGTGTCTCCCCAAACAGCAAAACTGGGGAAGTTTTAAGCTGCATATTCATGAAGGGGCTTGAGCAGAGGAGAAGTCAACATAGAATTGGGGCAGAGGTCTATAGAGTCCAAGCTTTAGTTTATAGAAGTTACAACGGGTCAGCAAAGGTCAGCTTCTTGTCCCTTAGGTTCCAGTTGATCTGGTAGCTGAGCACTTGGGGTGGGGGTAGGGAGATGTGTTGAAATTCTGCAAAACAGCTCAAAAATGTGTTTCGGGCTAACCTTTACCACTGAGACAGAACTGGGAGTCTTTACAACTGATTTACTATCTTTGCTCTTGTTATTTCTCTTGCCTGATAACAGTTGTCTGTTCTTTCATTCCCTTAAGATTATTAGAGGCCTGTTCAAGGGCAGGCACTGTGGCCAGGTTTAGATCACAAAACGGCTTAGGCCTAAAATGGCTTCTATTGTGTCAAGAAAGCCATGCGTGGTTCTCTTCCTTGGGGGGCACTTGACCCTATCTGCTTACAGGGGGGCTTCCAGCTGTGAACACATGGCTGAGTGCCAGAGCCAGCCTCGCCGAGGCCTGTGGCCTGGCCTGGATTGGGAGCCTCTCAGGCTGGCCTGCTAGGGCATGATGGTACCTGGTACCAGCCACATGCTGCAGAGTGGACGGCAGGAGGGGCAGGACTCGAGCCTCCCCTAAGGATGTGTGGCTGAGGGTGTTCCAAAGGGTCACGGCCAAGGAGGAGGCTGTGTACAAGGAGCACGGCCCAGAGTGCCTGGTACACAGCAGGCCCGCGGTCCAAAGGCCAGGCTGCTTGGATGTGGCCCGAGGGCCCCGGTGTCTCTGTGGGGAGTGGCGTGGGGACCCCGACACAGGGCAGCGGGAGGCCAGGGGCAGCAGCTCTTGTCCACTGGTCGGGAAAGGAGCAGAGGAGAAAGCCTCTTCGGGGAGCAGGGAGACAGGCTGCTCGGCCACCCCAGAGGGAGGCTCAGACAGAACCCTGCGCTGCCAAGGGTGCCCTTTGAACTGGGTGGAAACTGACGCTCACCCAAGAAACTGCCCAGGGGCACAGAGCAGTGCAGCTGGGGTTCAAATGCTCGTGGTCTGATCTCAAAGCCCTGCTTCCTCCACAGTGCATGCCCAGAGGAGTGTGTGCCTGGAGTGTGTGTGTGTGTGTGTGGTGTGTGTGTGTGGGTGTGTGTGTGTGTGTGTGTGTGGGGTGCCTGGTGTGTGTGCGTATAGCATGTGTGTGCTGGTAAAACTTTCCTTTTCTATGGAATCACAAAGGCTGGAGGTATAACTGTTTCCCCGTAACACCTTTTTCCCTTGGAGCAAAGACTGATGAAAGTGAAGAGGTAGTTATATCAGATGGAAACTAGGCCAGAGAAATTATTTCTAAAATTATTGAAAAGTAAGGAATAGAGCAAACATTTTCTTTTCTTTTGAGCTTGTACTCGGAGCTTAAGCAATTTTAAGCCAGCGAAAGGATCATTGTGTGGCTGCAACAGCAGTGCAACTGATTTTATATCTGCCTAGGATTTAACATCCTGCAGGTGCCCAGGATGATTAGAAGAAAATGACAGAAATGAAATGGGGCAAAGGGACCCTCAAGTTGAGGAGAATAATGGCTGCTAAATGACTCTGTCCTCCCCTCCAAATACGGACTCAACCAAAATTAGTCCGTAGACAAAGAATCAGTGTGAGATGCTTTGAGCTGCCTGGACATTTTTGAAAATAAGTGAGAGTTTAAAGAATAATTGTTAAATTGAATCATTGAATTGGGAGATATATGTCTTTTAGATTCAATTCTACCAGTGTCTGAGCTACATGAAAAAGTATCAATACATGAAAGCAACCAATCAGGCCCATACTTCTACCTTTAATGCATTTTAACGTTAAATGTACATTTTCCTTTTTCTATGTAGGAGCTTAAATAAGATACTTCTCTTAACCCAGGGGGTAACATAAATTCTATAAAATATATAGTATTTTTTATCGAAATACTTTCTCCTAGAAGTATGCTCTTATAACTGCAAATTGATGAAGACCCAAAGAACCATACAACAAGTGGAACTTGCTGGAATAATCTAGGAAGCAGAATTATAGCATGCCTAGAACTGGGCGGCCAGCCCTGGGGCAGTTCTGAATCCTGGCTCTGCCATTTTCTTGCCATGAGACTTGGATTAATCACCTGTAACAACGGGATAATTATACCTCTCTTGCTGGGTGATAGAGCTCAATAAATAAACTAAGGAAAATCATCTGAAGTTAGTCCATGCTTAATAATATTAGAAATTTAGTCTGAAATATTATTTTTGTTGATAAGGAAAACGGGGTTAAAAAACATCTATGCTAGTGAGCGTTACAGGCTGGCCTCACTCCCAGGCCTAACTAGACTCCAAGGAAGGTTTTCTTCTGACACCACATCACAACCATGACAAAGTGAATACATCTTTCTCTTCGTGTGATACCTTCAAGTCAAAGATCGAATTCTCCATGACCTTTGAAAACTTAAAATATGCCTGGTCTTCCATTTCCAAAGTAACTCTGCCTGGCCGTGACTGAATGGTATCCAGCTGGTTCAGCCAGAAACCAGAAACCGTTGACAGTGGATCGCTGAGCAGGGGTAGGGGAGGTGCTGACAGGGGGCGAGCCTATTTTGTGCCGTATACACTTTTGACTTTTCATTACTTCATTTCTGAATCTATCTCTTATTTATATTTTCTTTTACTTATTTTTGATTGTGCAAGCAATGCCTGAGCATGCTCTCTGTCTCAGTAGTCATTCTCCATAAAGCAGATTCCCCTTTGTCAGCCCTAGCCCCACCCCATCCCAGACCAGCTGGGTTTCCAGACCTGTTGTCTGTTACATTGGATACTTTCATAATGAAAAAGATTAACAGAGGTTATAATGAGGATGATTAGCTGTGAGTCATTTAAAAAAAAACAAAACAAAAAAGGAGCCTTAAAACAGGTCCCTGGGACCATCGGTGGTGGCTTGAAGGAGAGATAAGGCCCAGGAGGAGCTGGGTACAGCTTGGAGGTGGGGACCAGAGAAACGGCAAAACTCTGTTCTGTTTCTGAGCAGCAGTTTCTGTCACCTTCTGTAGGGAGGCCTCAGAGAACAGAAAGCTCCTCCAGAGGCCCACTGCTGCAACCTCCCCTTCACAGACGGGGACACAGCGGCCCAGGAGTGAAGCATCACTAGGCCGAGAGATCCTGAGTCTCACCCCAGGGGCAGGGAGGATTCAGACCCTGAAACTGCTGCCCACGGGCCCAGCTGGGACCTGATGCCTCGTCCCGGCTGGGACACTGGCCCTGGTGCTGGAGAGAGTGAGGCTGTTGGTCCTGAGAGAATCCTCTGGCACCAAGGCAGGGGTTGGAATGGTTGAGGTGGGGTGGGAGTGGCCTGAGATGAGCCCTGGGCCCCCCGCAGGTTTCTGGGGCAGGGCTTAAGTGCCTTGTCACGATGGAGGAGGAAGCTGAAGAGGGGAGGTGACACAGCCCATCGTTGTGACTGGCTGTGTGGCCCAGAGCTGAGGCCAGCAGACTCCCAGATCAGGAGCTGGAGGGGTGTTTCAGGAGGTCTCAGAGTCACCCAGACCTGGAAAGTTCTGTGACTCCCTGTGCCTCGGTTTCCTCGTCTGGAAAGTGGAGCCCACTATGGAGGCCGAGAGATGTGGAACTCGGGGCCTGAGAAGAGAAGCAGCTGGCCTCACCCCTGCGGCTGTTGGCTGTTGTGAAGCCGGAGTGAAGCCCTGATGACCCAGGATGAATACAGCCGGGCCCTGCCCCAGGCTCCGCCCCCCGCCCCTCCCAAAGGCCTTGCACTGTCTCCTGACCCCAGGGCCTGAGCTCTCTGCTTTGCCCGTTCTGGGCCTCTGTTTCAGTGGCCCCAGGCCTTGAGGGCGGGGCCTTTTGGAAGCATTTTCACCCACTGAGTGCTGGGTGACCAACTGGCTGTCATTTTCTCAGCCTTGGGTCTGCACCATGTAGCTGCTGCTTCTCCTGGAGGGATGAGTGTGCCCCAACACTGACCCCCACATCCCTGGCTTATCTGGACCCCCCTTGAGCCTGCCCACAACCCCATGAAGCACACAGGGCAGGTTACACCCACCTGATGTGAGGGGAGACCGAGGCCCAGAGAGGAGCTTTGGCTTGGCTTCACCAAGTAAATTGGAGGCAGAGCCAAGGTTTGGGCTCTTAGTCACCTTCTGACGGAAACAGAAGTAAAGGGCAGGTGGGTGGCTTTGCCTCTCTTCCTGAGCCCTGAGCCCCCTCCTGGCCCCTGGAGTGGCTCTAGCCCAAACCCTAACCCTAACCCCATCGCAGGATGGATCTCCCTCGGGCCTGCTTGGGCCAGCTGCCCTGCCCAGCCCAGCCCAGCATGACTCAGCTTGGTGGGGCCCCTAATCGGGTGATTCAAGAGCCTGGCAGTCCCCGTGAGGCCCCAGGAAGCTCCGTGCCTGGGCTCTCTCCGTGTGGGGCATTTGACCTACCTGTTCTCTGACCCGCAGGCTGGGCGGAGCCTTTAATGCCCTTGGCCCCGTGGTGCATAAACACAGCAGCCTGGAAGGCTGAGCAGAAACGTGGGCTCGGGCCTTCCTCTGTCACCGCAGAGGGGAGAGCCCCCACCTCTTCCTGGGCGTCTGTTTGTTCTGTACAGCAAGGGACCAGGGTGGTGGGCTCTCCAGCCCCGTCAGCTGGCACGCGGGGGATTTCCTGGGCACCGGCTGGGTGCCGTGGCAGGGGGACACGAGCGCCCCTGCCCGCAACGCCTTGGGGAGAAGTATGGACCCAGGCTACAACGTGGGTGAGCCTCGAAAACACGCTCAGTGAGAGAGGCCGAACCCCAAAGTCCACATAACGTGTGATCCCATTTATGTGAAATGCGCGGAAAAGGTAAATCCACAGAGACAGAAGGCAGATGGTGGTTGCCAGGGGCCAGGGGAGGGAGGAATGGGAAGTGAGTGCTGATGGGTGGGCGTCTTTTGGGGTGATGGAAATGTTTCGGAACTTGGTATGGATGGTTGCATGACATTGGGAAATGTACCAAATGCCACCAAAGTGTGCACTTTAAAATGGTTCATTTTATGTTATATGACTCTCATTTCCATTAACCGAAAGCAATAAGAAATAGAAGACAAATAAATGGTCAGGAAACTCTGAGGGGCCTTGGTGGCAGGTGGGTCAGGGGTGGGGCTTAGGGACCGAAGCAGTGACAACAATATCGAGGAGAGAGTAGGAGACTATGCGCGTTAGTGTCCAAACCAGGATCCTTCTTTTCTTTTTAATGTTTCATTTTGAACTAATTTTAGACTTGCGGTAAAGTTACAAAGGTAGTGCAGAGAGTTGCTGCATACCCTTCACCCAGCTTCCCCTAGTGGAACCAGGAAATTCACACCGTGCTGGTAACCCCGCTAACATGCTCAGCTGGCCCAGGACCCCGTCCGTCTGGGATCCCACATTGCGTTTAGCTGTTATTTGTCCTTAGTCGGTGACATTTCCCTCCATCTTTCCTTGCCTTTCATGACCTTGACCCTTTTCAAGAGTGCTAGAGTGCGGGCCAGGTATTTGGTCGAATGTTCCTCCATCTGGGATTGTGACGTTTTCTCATGATTGGACTGGGGTTTGTGTTTGGGGCACGAATACCAGAGCGAGTGTGTCCACCACTGTGAACCGTGTCATGTGTCTTACACTGGTGGCATTAACCTTGGTCACCTGTAAAAGGAGCACTGCTGGGCTTCCCTGGTGGCGCAGTGATTGAGAGCCTGCCTGCCGATGCAGGGGACACGGGTTCGTGCCCCGGTCCGGGAGGATCCCACGTGCCGCGGAGCGGCTGGGCCCGTGAGCCGTGGCCGCTGAGCCAGCGCGTCCGGAGCCTGTGCTCCGCAACGGGAGAGGCCATAGCAGTGAGAGGCCCGCGTACCGCAAAAAAAAAAAAAAAAAAGGAGCACTGCTGAGAGGGAGGGGGGCCATTCTTTTGGGACAAAGTGGGCATAAATGGGGACCTTCCTGGGAAAAGGCACAGTTCAGCCCCCGACCCCCTGGGCCTCAGTGTCCCTATCTGTGTGTGAGAGTCAGTGCGAGGTGAAGCCCTCCCACCTGCCCAGCTCCTGTCATGGTCCAGGGGAGCCCTCAGGCACTGAACACAGCTTGTTATGGTTGCCCAAGGGCTGTCACTTGGCTGCGGATTCAACACATTTATTAAACAGGCTGAGCAGGGCTGTGCCCCATGGCGTAGGTGAGAAAGCCGGCTGAGGTGGCCTGGGCTCCCCCGAGATGACACAGTGGTGGCTGGGTCCCAGGGCTCCACATCCACCTGGCAGCAGCACTGAGCCAGTGCTCTCCTGGCCCCAGGAGAGGTGGGCCTTCATACTGTGGTGAGATCAGACCCTCACCCCCACCCCAGGAACAGTTGCGTGCACCCTGGAAGCCAGAGGGCGGGGGGGTGTGGTGGGTGGGTCTGGGGGAAAAGCACAGGAACCTTTACTTGTCACCAGCCAGCCCTGGGCAGTGTTTATCCTCATGGCTCATCTGTGCAGTGATTGTGGGGAATGAGCTCACTGTCCCCACTCGACAGGCGAGAAAACTGAGGCCCAGGGAGGGAGGAATGAGAGTCACTAGATGGCAGAGCCAGATTCTGCTGGATGCCTACCACTCTCCGACGGTGCCTTTTAAAATTTTGCTCATTATAGACACTTCGGAAAGCAACAACGAAGCATCGTAAATCCCTCTGCAGAGTGTGGGCCTTAGACTCCCAAGCTACCTGTCTGTGGAGGGGCCCTGGGAAAACGCCCCCACCGCTCTGCACCATGGGTCCGTCGGCAGGTGGGATAAGATGGCGTGGGTCCCTCACGGTTGAGGACGGAAAGACAGTGTTTGGGTCGGACCTGTGCCCGGGCCAGGCTCACAGCCGCTCCCCAGGAGATGTTTGCTTTATGAGGGTGATGGCTGCTAACATCTTCACGCGCTTGTTACCGTTTTTAAAATGCATATCCATTTTTTGCTAAAACTGGGATAATTCTGTAGTCAATTTTATATTCTGCTTTCTGCACTTAATGTTCCGTTGAGGACAGTTTTCACATCATTAAAGAGTCCTCCAAGCCGGACTTGGGGGTTGACCCATCCTTAACAGTCCCTGGTGTTGGGCACTGAGGTTGCTTCTGCATCTCACGGAGCTTCGTGGCGCCCCAGGACAGCAGCTGCCCCTTCTGCCCTGGGCAGCCTTCGCCCTTTGCCCGGAAGCCCCGATGGCTCCCCACTGCCTCCGGATGGGCACAGCCTCTTCCCGGTACCTGCTGCCCCGTCTGCCTCGTGCCTCTCTCCACCCCCGCCGCTTTCCCCTCCCGTGTCCCTGGGAGAAAGTGCCCCGTGTCCTTCCAGCACCATCTTCTCTCTGATCCTGGGTCGGGGTGCCCTGTCTGAGGTCTGGGCCTCTTCCGCTCCATCCACCGTGGGTGCCCAGCCCCCGTCTTAGCAGGCCGTCCTGCAAGTTTGCTGAACATAATCCATCTGTGTGGCTTCTTATCTCCTACAGACACTCCCAGCTTCTCCAGCTAGAGTCAGGGCGTGTTAGCAGGAGCTCAGCCCCTTCATTTCGTGGTGGGGAAACCGAGGCCCAGTTAGGGGTGCTGATAGGCTTGGGGTCCCACAGCAGGTTAAGCAGAGCTGGCCCCCGACGCCCAGCCCAGGGCCCCGCTTGCTGTCTGGCTGGACTCTCAGCCCCAATGAGCTCAGCTCCCTGGGAACCTTGAGTGCTGCTGGGTGCCTAGTAGGTCCTCAGCGCAGACCTGGGGGCTGCTGGGCAAGGGGGAGTGTTTGACGAGCAGAATGGAGAGACCTGAAGGTTGGGTCCCCTCTGTCCCCGCCTGGGGGGCTCCAGCCCTGGAGGCGGTGGCGACAGCATCCAGGCCTTCCTTGCCCTGAGCCCCGTCAGCCTCTCAGGGCTGCTGAGGGGCCCTCACCAGCCTTAAACTCGGTCCCTTTCCACCCACCACGTCCATGGCCCTGGGTGTCAGGGCCCAACAGCTTTTCGACCTGGGCAGAGCCTGACCTCCGAGTGCTGTGTGACCCCAGGGAGGCTGCTTTCCCTCTCTGGAACACAGGGAAGGGGAGGTGATTTCAGGGTGGGCCCGTGGGATGGTGGACAAAGAGACCCCCCCCGACACACTGGGCTGGACCCAGGTCGGCCACGTTGATGTCCTGTTCATTTGCCGGAGGCCACAGTATGTTGGTGGGGAGCCGGTATTCGAGCCAAGCTCTGTCTGATACCTGTTGTTGCATGAATGACGGATGACTGAATGAGAAGTATTGGAGTGTCAGGCGCAGGGTGTGGACCGAGGCGGCCTCGCAGCACCGGCCCGGGGCGGGAGGGCTGGGCAGTCTTCTTGGTGGAGGGGACCCAAACTGGCCGCGATTGAGGCGGCAGAGAGGAGGGGTCACTTGCTAGGAGACCCCAGGTCAAGGGTGAGGGTGGGAGAGCACAGGAGCCTGGCAGCTGGAGCAGGCGCGGACGTGGAGCCGACAGGGCAGGGGCACCTGGGAGGCTCCTGCCAGGCAGGGCAGCCTCGTGGGTGGGGGTGGGAGTGGGGGTGGAAACGCATTCCCTGGAGCCCTTGGGCTGGCAGGGGCTGCAGGGCGGACCCAGCGCCGGCCCCCGCAACCTCACACGTCTTTTCTGCACCTCCTGCGTGTTCCATCAGTTGATTGGTTGATCCATGAGTGATGAGGGGCTGGTAACAGACCCACCCCGGGCCTGTGCGCAGTAGGTCCTCAGGAAACGCCGGGGAGGCCCCACCCCAGCTCGGGAGCATCACCGCCTCTCACCCCCGCTCTGTCTTCTCTTTCAGAACTTCCGGAACAACAGCTGCGGCAGCGATGGCCCCGCCCTGGGTGCCCGCCGTGGGCTTCACGCTGGTGCCCAGTCTGGGGGGCTTCCTGGGCTCCCACTATGTCCGCGGAGAGAGTCTCCGCTGGTACGCCAGCCTGCAGAAGCCCTCGTGGCACCCGCCCCGCTGGATGCTGGCTCCCATCTGGGGCACGCTGTACTCGGCCATGGGGTAGGTGGGCATGGGTGCGGGCCTGGCAGCTGGGCCTGTCCACCTGCTGGGGCAGGCAGGGGAAGGGGAGGCCCGGGCCCGAGGGCAGAGCTTCTCCTCCAGAGTGGGAGCTGTCCAGGTGTTCCCGGGGCAGCGGGCACCACTTCCTGGCCTCGTTTGG
>NW_021146883.1:0-22274 GCF_002837175.3 Physeter macrocephalus
TTAGTTGCCCCATGGCAACTTAGTTCCCCAGCCAGGGATGGAACACACGTCCCCTGCATTGGAAGGCGGATTCTTTACCACTGGACCACCGGGGAAGTCCCTGATATGTTTCTTAATTTACGATCTACTACAGGCAACGCTTGATGAGGATGTAATAACAGTTTTCCACAGGGATAAACTGACACGCATGCTGCTCCTTCCGGCAGAAGTGCCACCCGTGGGTCCTCGTGCATAAGCTGACACGCTCTGGGTTTAGGCTTGGTGATACATGCAGCGCACACTCCGTTGCACACGTGTGTGAGGCCCGGCTCGCTGCGCAGGCCGGCCCTGGCCCCCAGCAGCAGAGCAGTGGGTAACACACAGGGGGCGCGGGCAGGGTTGGTAAAGGCGGGAACGGACCCTTAAGACATCCCATCCCTGCCAGACCTGCCTTGCTGAGGAAATTCAGACCGTGTGAGGGGCTCAGCCACAGCGTAGCCGATGCTTCACTGCGGAGTGTCCCCGCGGGACACAGACCCAGAAGCGGGGCCCACTCCGCGGGGCAGGGGCTGTGAGCGCAGGGCCGCTGGCTCTGTGTCCGCTGCCATGCTTGTTGCCGCCCCTGTTCACCCACCTTCTACCTCTGTGGGCCTCAGGCCCCTGACTGATGAGCCCGACCCATCAGTCCCCCAAAGAGAGCCGCCCTGTGGGTGCGTTACATGTGTCACCAGGCCTAAAACGCTCATTGGAGGGACTCGGGCCCAGGGCTCAGGGGCCGCCCAGTGTCTTGGGAGCAGGGGCTGCAGGAAGGGAGGGACGGCACCCACTCTGGCTTTAGCCTGGCCAGGCCTGCCTGCCAGCTCTCGGCAGGGCCGCACATCCCCACCTTCTCCCCACGGGCCGTGACCTGAGAGTGGGTCGGGGGCTGCCAGGGCTGAGGACAAAGGGGACCCGTGCTTCCCGGGCTGCGGGTCTGTCCTCTGGGACCGGAGCCCCTCTCCAGCGGGAGCTCTGAGACTCGGGGAGTCACCTCGCCTCGCCTGTCTGGGTCTCAGCCGGCCCCCCTTTTGAAATGAGGTGTTGCAGCGTGCACCCTGCAGCCACCGCGGGGCTGAGGACAGAGTGGGGGGAAAGGGCTCCAGCGTCTGCACTGCGTTTCATAAGCTTTCAGCGCGGCTCAGGCCATGGCTCACACCTGAACCTTTTTTTCTTTCCTTTTCTAAAGCAGCGAGTCCCTTTTCGTTCCAGGTGAGTGACAGGTCGGTAGGTCTGGGACAAGGAGGTGGAGCTGGGACAAGGCAGGCTTTTTTAGGTTTAATCATAAAACCCCGATGTTTATCTTAAACTGAGAGCGCAGGGCTGAGCCTCAGGACTGACCTCCGGTGGCCGATGGAGGCTGTGAAATCCCGTCTGTGTTCTGTAGACTCAGGGAGCCCTAATGACCGGGGTTGAGAGGCTGGGGGACACAGCCCTGCGGCCCACGGTCACCAGGGTGCTTCCAGGAGCTGCCAGAGAACGTGTTTTCTCGCCTCCTCTGAGGTTGCCATGGTGACCGAAGCAGGAGGGGACACCCGCTGGTCTGGCCCTCACAGATCATCTTTCCCAGCTCATCTTTATTCCAGGTCTTGGTCAGAGCTGGTGTTGGGAGTGCCAGAGATGGGGAAGACATGGTGCAGAGACAGGACCCTGGGTACAAACTGTGCATGCATGGTGGAGGCAAACTGAGCTGGGATGGGTGTGTGGGGGGTGTGTGTCGGGGGGGGCGCTTTATTGTTGCATGTGTGCTCCGGGATGCTAGTGAGGGAAGTGGAGTGGTACCTGGGTTCCTCCCATGCACCGGTGATGTACCCCTCAGGGGAGGGCACGCCCGCAGGGGCTGCGAGCTGCCACCAGGAGAGCCCTCCTCTTTCTACTTCCTGGAAGCCACCCGTTTGCTGCCTGGATCACTCCTCCTGCCACAAACCATTGTGAGACTCCAGCCGTTTCCTCTAAGAGCCTCAGGCTGTGCTCCTGCCCTCGTGCCTTGCTCCATCAACTGAATCTCCCTGATCTCACGCACCCGTTCACACGTCACCTCCACAGAGATCAGCTCTGAGCAGCCCACTGAGATGTCCCTGCTTCCTTTTTCTTCATAGCTCTCCTCACTCACTGAACTAGGATGTTACACATTGAGTGTAAGTGCCCTGAGCGCAGTGACTTTCTCTTGTTCACTGCTGTGACCCTAGCACTCAGAACGGTGCCTGGCACATAGTAGGTGCTCAATAAACTTGTTGGATGAGTGAATGAGCGATAGGATGAATGAAAGAAGGAGGGCTTTCTGGGCAGTCGGTTTCATCCCTTTGTCCATCACAGGCCCTTCAGGGAACTCCCTTGTCACTGGGTCTACAGCTCTGCTTTGAAGCTCATCTGAGGGCTGGCCAAACCCCTCCAGGATACCCCCGCTTCCAGGCCATTCTCTGACTGCTTCCAGCATTGGCCTCCGTCACGCACACGGCACCCTGGCCCGTATGACCTTGAACCGCGGGAATGTCTGGCTCCCTGACCACTGTCTAGCTCCTCGATGGGAAGGGCATTCCTTTCTCTTTTGTGTCCTGAGCACAGGCCTCTGCAAACAGCAGACGTTCAATAAATGCTGAGGACGGTGGTGCTGTGAGCTAGTGAACAAATTCACACCTCCAGACGGTTTCCTGCCCAGTAGAAGACCTCCTGCAGCTTCAAGGTCAGAATGTTTCTAGGGGGTCTGAGTGCGGGGGCGGGGTGGGTTTGGGAGACTGCTCTCAACTTGATGTTTTGGCCTTTGCCCGTAGCCTCAGGTTTGACTTTGATGAGTCTCTGAGCCTAGTTCAAACACCAGCTCATTCTACAGTCCTCTCTACCGGGGCTGAGAGGCCCGGTGGGCCGCGGTCCTCACTCCCTCACTGCCTGCTGCAGGAGTCCCGGCACTACCGCTAGGGAAGGAATGGGGCCACCGTTTTGGAAAGGCCCAACCCGGGTGGGAAACAGGGGTCCCTGACCGGGGCGTCAGCTCCAGGGACCCCGTGCCCACCTCCAGCCCGAGTGACTGCGGTCACTCACTTCCCCTCAGGGCTCGGCTTCTCCCCTGCCAAATGCACGGTTTGGGTGGAACGGCCTTGACACCTCCCTCCTCACCAATAAGCACAGAGCCCAGTCCACGGCACCCGGTGGGGTTGTCACCTCGTCGTGAAATCGCGCGCACAGGGGGCAGGGCGCACAGGGACCCGCTCACCAGCGTTCTCTCAGGCGTTCCTCCCAGTGAAGTTCGGTTTGCAGCGTCCTGTGCTAATGGCCACGGCTCAGCTTGTCACTCAGAGCTCCCGCGTCCACACCTGGAATCACAAACATTAGGAAATCCCACTGCAGTTTACAAACGTTTTCCCCACCTTCGATGGCCTGGGCTGGAGCGGCCTTCCTGAGAGTTAGACCCCAGAGAAATCACAAACCAGAGACGTTTCAAGACTTGCCTGGGGTCACACAGCTCTGTTCGGGGAGCTGGCTGGGCTTAGACCCGTGTCTTCGGACTCCAAGTGCAGCTTCCGTTGTCTAGAAACCTTGCTCTGTCTCTCTGGGACCTCGTGAGACAAGAGTCTATAAAAATACTTGTTCAGGCCTCTGCACAAAGTGCTGGGTCCACGCTGAATAATTGATGGGCCCTGCTCCCTGCCGCAGAGAACAGCGCACAGGCCTCCTGCCGCGAGGCTGGGGAAGGGGAGAACTTCCCTATCGTTTTTGCCCAGTGAAAGAGGTGGCTGAGAAAACCGCCAAGAAAGAGTTGTGCGTCCCTGTGGGTCGGGAAGAGGCCCTGGCTCCCAGGAGCCACAGATCTAATTTACTGCCTCGCTGAAAGGAGCGGGGGGCCTGCCGGGTCACCCGGCGTCGCCGCCGTGTCCCTTCCGAGGCCGCGAGGCCCTGGGAAAGGGCTGTTCCACCCCGACAGGCCAGGAGAAAGGTGCCTGAGAATCGGAGGGTCCCACGGGGGGAGTCAGGGGATTAGCCACGGGAAATGCAGAGTCCGGAGCGGAGATTCTCCTCCGTGAGAACCCTGACGAGGCAGAGATGCTCAGGAGGGGTGAGGCAGCCTGTCGCCGCCCGGCCAACTGCTGCATGTGACCGCAGGACTCTTCTGGCCAAAGGCCATGGCAACGGAGATTAGGGGGGAGAAAGCAGACACAGAGTGGCCTTTAAAGCAATTTGCAGAGATCAAAGTAGAAGGCAGTTCGGGTGGGTGCTCTGGCTCTAAGAACAGGGAACATTTCCCAGCTGAGCGAAACAACTCAGGCACCATTCCACAGCTAAAGACGCTGGGGCTATACATCCTCCCCCATGGGGTACGTCCGCCCCACCAAAGTGTCTCCTAATTGGCATGTGTCTCGGCCCCCATCCAAGGCAGAGTTAGGACTGTCCGAGTCCACAGAATAACGGGCTCCAACTTCAAATATGCAGAAGCAACCAGCTCCGGCTCAAATGGGAGACTTTTGGGACGATTGGCCTTCTGTTTTACTCTGCATCGAAAGTTCCAGAGCCCAAGGGTTTGGCAAGGTCTTCCTAAGAAGTTTCACTCGCTTATGTAGGGCACCTCACCTGCATAGTCTGTTTGGGCGTGCTGACCTCTCAGGGGGTTGGAGGGCCCTCAGAGTTGCCCTGTGTTTGGGGAGGGCCCATCGTAAGGATGTGGGAGTGAGGGGCCGTTCCAGCTCTGTCTGCAGCTCATCCAAAGTGCAGCCCTGCGCCCCCTCTGGGGCCCAGGGAGAACAGGAAGTAGGGTGTGTGCCCCTGCTCCCTTCTCAGGCCAGTTGAGCTGAACGTAGCTGGACCGCTGAGCTGCCTGAGTTCACACTTCACAGAGGGCAGGAATCAGGAGCCTGAGAAAGAGTTGCAGCAGGTTAGGGACGGGGCAGGGCTGGGTGTTGGTGGACGTGGGTTCATAGCCCAGCCCGGACACTTACTAATTCTATGACCTTGGGATCATAGCGGAATCAACTGCGAAGGCTTGGAAAGATCCGATGAGATAGAGTATATGTGAATTCTTAGTTATGCCTCTAACAGGACGGTCACCTCCTGCCCCCAACAGCGCTGGGCTGGACCTCTCCTTGGCTGCGGAACCACTAAAGGTAGCCCACACGTTTCTGTACGCTCCAGAATGTGCAGGACATCACCCTGTTGTCTGCCCAGGACCCCGGGCTGCACCAGTGGTCTTTTCTCGTCGGCGGCTCTGATCACACACTGCACTCCTTGAGGACAGGGCCACTGTCTTGCTTCCTTGGTGGGATGTCAATGATTGATCTTAAAACCCTTCACAGACATGAGATGTTCTGTGTGGTATCACCGGGCCAGCCGCAACCAGCCGCATTCAACGAGGGACACCCCGACCCCGGCTGGCATTGGCAGCCTGGTGTGTAGGGTCCCCTCTGCAGACGGGGCTCTGGGAAGCGCTTGGCTGTCTTTCTTACCGCTCAGCACCAGACATTTGAGAACTCCCAGAGTAAACGTTAGAACCACATTCTCCTAGGTGAAAACAGAGGTATTCAAGACACGTGGGCCAAACGAATTTTGAGACACTCTTGACTCTTGAAGGAGCAGAGTGCAAGCATCTGGTGAGACCTCGGGGGGAGGTACGGTCGGGGCTCCTAGAGAGACAGATGGCCGTGACTTCACTGAGCCCGCAGAACAGGCCGTCTGAACTCTGCTGGACCTGTTGGCAGGTAAACAGTGTTCCAAAGATGTCTAGCTGTGTGGCAGAGTTCAGTCTGAGGCTTATTTCCATCCGGCCTGACGGGGAGGTTTGCTCTCACCTTTCTCCAAGTTGTCAGTGTCTGCCGTCAAACAAGTAAGCAAACAACAACACAACAGAACATGAGAGTTTGGACCAAACTAGTAGGACAGTGTACAGTAAGCGGTGTCTTCAGGGTGAGGCACATGGAAATGCTCACAGGACGAGGGAGATAGTGTCCCTTTAACTTGATGATGGACAGGGGCGACCAGGGCCCGAAGTGGCCTCCCGCTCAAGGATCCTGATCTAGAACCTTCCTGCATACTCATCACCCTGGACCACCGCAGCTGGCCTTCTGGGGCTGAAGTGCCCATCTCACACGCAGGCCCTGCTGGCTTCCTGGAATGAGGAAACACAGCTCAGCCTTCAGTGAGCCCTGAGCTGTGGCCCCCGTGGAGGTCACCTTCTGGACCCATTATGTACCTGGAAATCGGCTCTGGGCTGGGCCTTCCAGGTCCCAAGGGACGAGTCCTATGACAAAGTCTCTGGGAACCCATGACCAGCTCCCACTTCTGGATCAGGAGACCCGAGGGGAATTTCTGGCCACACTGGAGAGATGGCCTTGAAGAAGCGGGAGCTCAGTCTGTAGTCTGTGCCTCGGGAGAAGCTGAACCCCACCCCTCCCCAGGGCTCTGCAAAGGCTGCTGGGCAGGGGCCAGGAGTGAAGCGGCCCCTGATGCTGGGGAGCTCACTGCCCCCCTACCTTCCTGGATGGGTGTGCCCACAGGGAGACCAGCTGCTGTGCTCTGCGTTCCCTTCCTTAAGGAGCTTTTCATGGGCGAGCATAGCTGGGGGGGCCGGGGCGGGGGGACCGTCGGGTAGCATTCAGGAGGAAAGGAGCCATGAGTGGGGCAGCACACACTTGTAACTTCTCTCCATTTCTCTGTCCTCTTCTCTCCTTCCGCTCCCACACCTCTCCAGAGACAAGCGTGGAGGGGCTGGGGGGCAGGCAGAGTGTGGAAGCACCGGGCTTTCATGCACCAGGGCCGCTGTCCTAGCCACGTAGAAGCTGACATCTGCAGTCTTCCTAACTCTTGTCGGCAACTTGACCCCCTGTGGCGGCTCAGACTCTACAGGCTGATGGCAGAGCTCCTTCTAAACCACTTGCCCGCCTCCAGATCCTTCCGGGTCCGCATGCCCACTGCCATCCATTTAGCCCATGCGCGCCTCTTCGAGGTCTTCTTCAGAATTTGCCTTTCCTTCCTTTCTCCTCGCCCCAGTCCAAATCCCAGGGTACGTGCGCATATTAAGAGCCATGCTGGTTAATCCGAGAGGGTCTCCCATTCTTGAGTGAGAACTCTGTCCCACCTAGTCTACAAACCAGGGAGCAAGCCGCTCCGATTATCATTCATCTTCCACCTTTGCAAATAGCTCTAGGCCCCAGGCAGGCAAAGAGCGATGGCCCGGGAGAGCGCAGCTCCCAGAGGGTGCTGGGAATTCCAGACGCTCCTGTAGGGCTGAGGGAGTTGTCCATGGGCAAAATTTACCTAAAGAAAGCCCCGCCTGCGTGTGTGAATGAGGAGCCGGACTAGCAGTTTCTTCCTCGTTGGCCTGGGGCTCGGTGGATGTCTCTCAGCAACAGTTAGGCACTGCCTTAATTTACTTCCCTGCCAGAGTCCATATTGGAAGGAGACCAAGCGGGTAGACACGGAGGTGGGACTGTTAATTTAGTGGAAATCCATGCATGTAATTGGGAGGACAAGACAGGAGCGAGTGCATGAGAAGTTGGGGGTCTTCAAGGGGGCAAGGAGGAAAAGGGGGGTGAGGGAGGACCCTTCTCTCTCTCGGCTTCAGGGTTGAAGCCAGCCAGGTCGAATGCAGAGCCTGGCTGCTTTCCTGGCTCCACAGGGCCCTCGAGGTGCCAGGAATGTTCCCAGGTCACAGGACAAGCCCCACCCCCCAGCTCTCTTGTGGTCTGGGTTTGACTGGTTTCTTCCCCCTCTCTGGCCTCTCTGCTCAGATGTCCAAAAGCAGCCTTCCTTTGAGAGCACTGCTTAGGAGTCAGCACGTTTCACCAGCCCCATGAGCTGCACCAAGTTACTGAATCTCTCGGAGACCCACGGGCAAAATGGGGGTATGATGTTCCCTCGCAGGGTGATTGTGAGGGTCAAACGACCAGCGGGTGTGAAGGGCTCTCAAGCAGTGCCGGGCTGGCAAATGCACTCAGGAAAGAAGACCGGTCACCGCTATGCACTCTGAGTACAGCTTGTGGCTGCTTTGCCAGGCCCCTTAAAAATCCGCTAGCAGAAGCTCCCACCCTGCGGACGCGGTCAGGCCACCTCTGCTCTCCCTGCACTTTGCCCGGCTCTCCACTCTCCATCCCGCCTGGTGGGCGGCAGGACTGTCTCTGGGGCATCGGAAAGGAAGCTGCTTTAGAGCCACGCCTCCCTCGGGCACTTGGGGATTGCCCTGTTGGTGGGACCTGGGCTCATTCCCCCTGGGATTCACCAGGAACCGCTGGGAGCCGGTGGAAGCTTAATCTGGGAGAACGCGCCTGTGGGTTTAAGACAGTGGCCGTGATCCACCGACCTGGAAGCAACCCACCTTCCAGATCTTCTCCGGAGGGACAGGGAATGAAAAACAGATACAAGCAATAAGGGATTTTTTAAAAAGCAGAACAGCCAACCCGACTCGGTGCACAGAGACACCTGCCCCCTGGCCTCGGGCCACAGACCTTCCCGGCTTCTCCCAGTGACCTGGGTGCCCAGCCGCAGGGCTGACCCTCTCATTCCCCGGGCCCTTCTGGCTGTACAGTTCCCTCTGATCGCACTGGCCTCAGCCTTTCAGAGCACCCTCGGGCCCAAGTGCCCTGGGTCACTTCTCCTGAGTTAGGGATTGCATCCTCGGGTCAGGAATAACCACATCGCTGAGCCTGAAGTAGGCAGAGGGGACACGTGGGCTTGGAGGTGACCAGCGGTCTGGGAGAAGACCCGGAGAGACTGAGTGGGGCTCCTCCCTTTCAGACCTCAAACCTCACATCTCCACCCAGATCTTATCGCTGGAAGGGGCCAGCCAGGATATGGGAGATGGAGTCCAGCCGAGCTGTCCCGCTCCCCCTGAGGGGAGCGAGCCCCCCGGAGCGGGTGAGGCAGGACCTCATCTCCTGCGGGCTGGTGGGGGTGGGCGGTGTCCGCTCCAGGGAGCATTGGGGTCCGTGCTCCCTCAGCCCCGGACTGGGCTGCTCCCCGCCACCGCCAGCTCTAAGGACCTGCCGCGCCCCGACTGGCAAATGCGCTCCCCTGGCAGTGCCACCGGCCACAGACACATCACCCCCAGTCCGGCCCCCAGACCTGGGATCGTCCCCGCCCTGCCGCAAACCCACCTTCCCGGGCGCTCCGAGGCCCATTCCAGGGGTGTCACCGAGGTCCCCGCCTCCTCCTTTCGACGCGGGCTCCCCGCTCGTCCGCAGCCCAAGGCCCCCGCTTCGAGGCTGAGCCGGTTTCTGCCTCCCTTTCTCTCTTGCTCCTGGGAATTCTCAGCACTATTCTTTTTTTAAGGGATTTTTTTTTTTTTTTTTTTTTTTTTTGCGTTGCGTCAGGACGGTTGCCTGGCGACGGCGGAGCTATTCCACTGCGAGCCTTTCAGTCGCGCTCCCCTCCAGCCTCTCATTCAAGTCTCTCCGCCCGCGACTCCGGGGACGGGGACGCGCCAGGCCAGAAGACTCGCGCCGGGTCCTAAAGCCCTTCCAGCGGCTCCTTCCCGGCCAGGACCCGAACAGAGCACCCGCCCTGCCGCAAGTAGAAGCAAAGCACACGCGATGGCCAAACCCTAGACGAAACCAAACCCAAATAGACGTTAGAAAAACAAAAAACAAAACAAAACGAAAACACAGAAAACCGAAACCAAGGCAGTTTTCCTCTAAGCGTGGCCACGTGGCTTCGCCACTGTCAGCAGTTTGCCTGCGTGGAGGGGCAGGAGAACCCCCTTGCAGCGGTATCGGCAGGCTGAGAGCCTACACTCCACCCACCAGCGGCTTGAGTTCCAGCTGCCAGCAGCAAGGCCCATACTGAGTGCCTAGCACGTGTCACAACACCGTCACAGCCACTCGGTGGGGCAGATGTGGGCATCCCCAGCTTACAGATGAGGAAACTGAGGCTCAGAGAGGAGAAGTAGAAACAGACATTCTTCCAGATCTGTCTCCCAGACCAGATGGGAGTAGCCCAGGGGGGCCTGCCGCAGACCACGTGTTTCCCCCACTAACCACAGCTTGGCCTTTAGGATCAGTTCTGACGGCAGACAAGGGACTCCAGTTCCGATGGGGGTAGGGGAGGGAGGGGGTGAGGGGGTGTTCTGCTTCCTCCTGGGACCTCTGTCCCCCAGGGCTGACTGCTGGAAGTTTGCCTTACTCTTGCGGCAGCCTAGACATGGCCAAGTTCTTTTCCCAGACTCCTGGGGTTTGCATGGTCCTTCAAAGTGATCTCATCCTCCATGCTCACAACAGCACTGGGGGTGCAGGGCAGGCGTCGTTATTTCCAGGGTAGGTGTACACACTACAAAGTGACTTGACCCAAGGTGGCGGGCCTTGCTTTCTGTGGGACTCAGCCCACACTGTGCCTGAGACCCTTGTGCTGCCCCCTGGTGCCCGTGTCCTTCACTGCAACTCCCCATCTAGGCCCTGTCCCACTTCCTTTCCTTCCCTCTTCTCTAGGACCTCCGCTAAAGACTTTGTCTAAGGAGACATCCCACTAATCGGAGCACCTCTTCATGCGAACGGGCTGGTGGGGCTAAAGCAGCAAGTGTACTCGAACAGGGGTTTTCTGGAGAGTCACAGCATTGACCCAACCTCTTGACTCTAGCTCCTAAATATGGATCCAATTCTTCAGCTCCTTCCCATCCCCCGTGCCACTGCCCTGGCTCACGTCAGCTCGCCCAGCTCCAGCACCAGCCCCTTGCTCACGGCCCTGCAGCCACTCTTGGCTCCCGACCTCTTCCCCCGAGCCAGCTCTTCCTCCATAGCCAGAGCAAACGCTGCAGAATGGAAAGCCGATCCTGGCTTCTCTCTGCTTACAGACCCCCCAACAGCTCCCATCCCTTCCAGGATCAAAACCCAGCATGGCCACCGGGCCCGTGTGGTCTGGCTCTGCCTACCTCTTGGGCCTGGTCTAGCTTGACGCTCTGCTCTCCAGACCGATGCTCTCCCAGGTCCTTCTACACCCGCTCCGCCGGCAGGGGGCGGGCCTCGCTTCTGCCTCCTGAGGGAACCTAGGTGAACCTCTCCTTCCTGGGCCAGTTGTCATTTTATCTTTATCTGTGAGGCTATTTAATTAGTATCTGTCTCCCCCCGGAGGCTGTAGGCTTTGAGGGGCAGGAATCATGTCTGCAGGCAGAAGGCGTGGTCCCACTCAGGAACTGGGCATCCTCCTGGGCCGTAGCCCTTGGCTACGGGACCCTGGCTGAATACTCAGCGTTTGCCCCACTGCTCACCAGCGTATTCCGGCCCCAGCATGTGGCAAATGCTCCAGTGTCTCCTTAGTGGAGCCGTCCCACCCCATCTGGAAATGCTCTCTCCCATCTTCACCCTCCCAGCCTCTCCTTCGGCATGGAGCTCCTGCTTCTTGTGAGTACATTGTCTTCTGTCTTCACACAGACAGGCAGCCTGTCCAGGGCAGGCAGAGTCTCTGCCCCCTGCTTCGCATTCTGCCTGGTACATACAGGCCTGGATGAGGACCAGGAGAGTCAGCAAGGCAGAGACGAGCATGACGAGGAAGAAGAGCCCGATCTCTGCTGGAACAGTCTCGAGTCTACTGCCTAAGCATATGACGGGGTCAACTGAGTTATGGTTCGCGCTCTAGCACAGGATAGCGTGTAGCCATCCAAATACCATTCTCAAAAAAAATTTGATGACATAGGAAAATGCTAATGATCTCATGCTAAATAAATAAGACTGGAACATCCAATGTCAAAGTAAATAGGACATGATGAAAGCTTTAATTCTAATAATATCTAATTCTTTTATATGTGTAGAAAAAAGATTGGGAGGGTATATGCAAATATTAGCTGTGGTTTTTCTCTGGATGGTGCGATAACAGAGGATTTTACATTTCTTCTACAGACTTGCATTAATTTTTTACATTTTCTGCAGCGAATAGTTTTTGTAATTAGCAATGTCAAGAAACACTATGACAAAGAGAAGATGGCCCCGTGTTTGGAGTACATACCTGATGTCTCCTGCTCTGAATGGAGCTGTCTTTTATATGAGGTGCTGTGAGGCTGGGCTGGAGCCCAGAGCAGCCGGGCCACCTGGGAGCTCTTCCCCTCCAGTGGCCCTTTGGATCAGGGAACATTGGGCCGAGCCTGGGAGAGTAAGTCTGGACTTGGTGAGAGCACACTGATTCTAAAGTTGCCTTTTGGATCAGTCCTATGGATCCAATTTAGTTTTCAAGAGGCAAGATGAGTGAGGCATTGTCTCTTTTGATCCTACAGAAGTCCTGTGAAATAGGACACTCAAGAACTATTCTCCCTACCTTACCTGTGAGGACACCAAACTTGGAGAGGTTAGGGGGCTTACTCAAAGTCACCCAGCTGGTCCGACCCCGAATCTGGGGCACTTTGTTCTGCACCGCACTGACCCCGTCGTCCCTCTGAGCAATGGGCAAGGCAGCCTCAGTAACCACAGTGTGCTCGATCCATGTGCGATGGCCAGGGATGACCTCATGAATAAGGTGACTTGTGAGCAGAGATTTGAAGGAGATGAGCGAGTTGGTCAGGAGGTGAGGGGAGGAAGGGTGTTCCAGACAGAGGGAACAGCCAATGCAAAGGCACCTTGTGGGCACACGTGCCTGCGCAGGGGTGCCTCGTGCGGGAGTGCAGTGCCGGGGTGAGGGGTGGGTGACGAGAGTTGTGGGAGACGATGTCAGGGAGGTGACAGGGCAGGGGTGCTGGCAGATCCCATGGACCTGGCAGACAGTTGTAAGAACTCGCCTTTCCCCCAGGGAATGCAAAGAATGCACACCTGGGATGGGTCTCTGCCATCTTCAGCTCCCACAGCACAAAGCACTCTCTCAATTAGTCTTACCTGTTCCCCACCAGCCTCTTTAAGCTACTCACGGACAAACTCCTTTGTCTAAGGCTCCTGTGTATCCCTCCTGGTGATGAAAATTTGGTCCCCATTCATTGAATGAGAGAAGGAAGGAAAGAAGAAATTTCTGTTTGGCTCTATTTCCAGAAGACACGGAGGGTGATGACACCCTCCCCTGCTCCAGGGGGCAATTAGAACTCGAAGTCCCCGGCCAGAGTCCTCTAGTTTCCCATCTGCCTTCGGGAGGGACTTTTCCATCATGGGCCCAGCATTTTAAGTGGATCCAGGAAGTGTTTGTCATTTGGAGGCATTGATGTTGGCAAGGATAACGGCTCTTTGCTGCCCTTATCTCTCAGAAGAGGTTAATGCAGTCAGAAGCACTGAAGGGAGGTGGGGGACCAGCTTGCCATCCTGTAGGGAGCCCGGAGGGTCAATGAGCGTTTATGGGCGGCTCGCTCTGTACCAGCCGGTGCTAAGTATCGGGTGCGGTGCCGGCCATTTATTGGTGTAGGAAGTAATTAACAAAGAGCATCCACCTTAGAACTGGAGTTGGGCAGGTGTCAGATGCCGTCTAAGCCCAGCTGAGGAGGATGAGGGAGCTGGCTAGGAGAGGCAGCGGGGAGACCTGACAAGGAGCGTGGCAGGAGAGGAGCAGCATTTGCAAGAGTGTGTTCAGGCCGGAAGGGCTTGACCATGGCTCAGAGGAAGAGTGCAGGAGGGCATGATGGGCCAAGGTGAGGTCTTTGAACATGACCCTGAAGGCAGGGGGTTAAGAAGGATGAGTGTCACGGCTTTTGTGTCTCAGAAAATCTGGATGGATGAGGGGACAAGACAGGAGGAAAGGAGACCAGTAAAGAGATTGTTTCCATCTTACTAGTGGCAAGAAGTGTTGAGAGTCTGGCAGGGAGTGGCTCACTGCGTTTTCCAGGGGATGCTGGACCGCAGGGAGAGCGGTGTTGGGGGAAGGGGCACAGCAGGGGATCTGTAGGCCGGCAGGCTCAGGATGAAGTCCTAGCTCTTCTGTGACTGGCGTGTGCCTGTATGGCATCACTCAAGTTTTAGTTATAGTTACTTCATCTGTACAATGGAAAGCATTTTAGTAGTACTAGCCTTATACATGGGCAAGAGGGCCTGCCTTGGACCCCACGCTTTAGAGAGCCCTCCTCTGGGTCTCCGCCAGGTAAGGGGGCCATGAGGCCAGAGAACGTGCCCGCTCCAAATCCATTCCTTCCTTATTCTGTGCTCTAAGCATCCAGGATCCAGGAATTTCCTGCCCAAATGGCCAGCATCTGGGCCTGTGCAGGCCTCTTTCCTGGTCTCTGGAGTGTGGGTGAAGGTTGGACTCTCAGGATGGGGCTTCTCCTGCATAAGCGCAAGGGCCCTCAGGTCAGAAAGGAAAGAGGGAAGGCCACGGGTGGGGCTGAGACCTCACCTCCCTGCCTCTGGCGTTCCAGGAGTCTAAGGATTTGGAATTGAAACCTGCCTTTGAGGTTGTTATAAAGATATGTTTGTCCAGGCAAGAGGAAAGAACAAACATTGTCTAACAGTTTGTTAGCTTGGTTTACAACTCTCAAATATTTGGACACATGGCGCGTGGGCCTCCATTTATGTGTTGGCTTTGGACCTCTCAAACATTGAGGGTGGGCCTGATTACAGGCCCGGCTTGCTGGTTTGTTTAAGAAGCCCAGGACACTGCACGCAAGTGTGAACTCTTATCACCCGGTCACTCTCCTCTCCACCGTGGCTTGTCCTGCAGAGTTTGCACTTTTATCTTATGGACATTTGTAAGACTCGCCATCTAGAAGACGCTGCAGAGTATTTGCAGGCCCAGCACCAGCACATTTGAGTGACAGCTGGAATGAGGCCTCCCTGGCACTCCCAACTCTGGAAGGAAAGCAGAAATGATGCCCCTAATAACGGCGGTGAAGCAGCCCTGATGGTCAGAGGAGAGCCTTCTAGATTCTTCTAAGCATCATCTCACCTCCTTTGAATGATGGAAAGAGCCTTGGATAGGAACCGGGAGATCCAGGCTCCAGTCCTGACTCTGTTACTAATTAGACCTTTGTCAGATCACTGGAACGAGAGGTTCAAGCTCTGGCACCTTCTGACCCAGGATTCCATGATCCTCCGCACCCACCGAATAGAATGTATCATGCTGGGCAGAAGGTAGGACCAGAAGCTGCAAAGCGGGCGGGCCTGGCAGATACTTCAAGTCTGGGTCAGCAAGAGGTCAAGGTCAGCTAGACAGAGAGAAAGAGTCCAGTGGCTGATGACTTTATTGTTTTCATTTCCACCAGCCAATCGCTCATGATACAGAGGCCAAGGATGGGTGTCAGGAGAAGTTGTCACATACAGGGATAAAGTTGATCTTTCTATCACTAAGAAAACCTAGACCATAAGCATGTGCTTTAGAGGCAGAAACAGGGCCAAGTCAAAAAAGATAACGGCATGCTTGTTATCCATCACTGGGGAGGGATTCTGGGGGAAACCAGTCTGTGGGTCTTCACGTTCACCCCCTTTCCAAGAATTGTACCGCAAGGACAGACCTCCCTAATCTCCCTTATACTTAACTGCTCTCCCCAGATCAACTCAAACTGACTGCCCCCATAGAGATTGAAGCAAATGGGATACACACTTTCTCTCCCACCCCATCCTGACCAGCCAGGAGGGGATGAATGAAGTATACTGAGTGCCCAGTTCGGGCTTTGGGGACCTTGGGTCCGATCCTGGCTCTGCCACTTGCTGTTGGGTGGCTTTGGGCAAATATCTAACCCTTTTGAGCCTCAGTTTCCTCACCTACACATCAAGGGTAACAATGCCGCCCACTATGGGTCGTTGTGAGGATTGGAAGCAATGCCTATAAAATGCCTGACAGAAGTTTGGCACAGAGTAGGAACCCAATAAATGATGTTTTTTTTCACCATGTCTGTGCACCAACTGATCCTCTGACTGTGCCCCATCCGAGAAGCGTCGTGCGTGTTGCTCATTCTAGCCTAAACCACAGCGTGAGCAAATATGAAACAATCAAGCTGGCAGGATTCCCGAATGTCTTAGCTGCCTTGTTTGTCTTCCTTGAACATGAAGTAGCTCTGTTTGGAGCCTGACACCAGGAACATAGGACAGAGCACGGAGCAGACCCACATACCCCGTGGTTCAGGCACAGACTCAGGGCACTTCCTGGCGGGGACGCAGCCAGCGCTTAGCATGGTCGCCTGCCACTACCCTGACTACCATCTCGTGACTAGGACTGTTTCTGGTCCAGGGACAGAACTGGCAGCAGACAGGGAGAGGCACCCTGAGATGGGCCTACTAATGCTCTCAAGGGTGTGGGAAACCAAGGGATGGGTGACAGATGGTGAACACATAGAGAAATTACTTCTGCAGAACCCCCTGCGAGTCACTTTCAGGTTAATGCTTCATGATAGGATCAAAATTTGTTTAGCAGACAGAATCAGCCTTCCTTGAAAATGGTTGTTGTGAGGATGCCGTAGGCTTATGAGAAAGGGGGGAGGGCGGAGAGAGAGAGAGAGAGAGAGAGAGAGGAAAAGAAAGAGGAGAAGGTGGAGGAGGAGGAGGGGGAGGAGGGGGAGGAAAAGAGAAGAGCTTATGAGAAAGGGGGGGGGGCGGAGAGAGAGAGAGAGAGAGAGAGAGAGAGAGAGAGGAAAAGAAAGAGGAGAAGGTGGAGGAGGAGGAGGGGGAGGAGGGGGAGGAAAAGAGAAGAGAAGGAAAATATTCAGAATGGGTCTGTGCTCTGAATGTACCACCCCAAAACTCATATGCCGAAATCCTAATCCCCACTGTGATGGTGTTAGGAGCTGGGGCCTTTGGGAGGTGACTAGGTATGAGGGTGGAGCCCTCATGAATGGGATTAGTGCCCTTATAAATGAGACCCTACAGTGCTTCCTCGCTCCTTCTGCCCCATGAGGACGGAGCAAGAAGACACCAGCTATGAACCAGGATGCAGGCCCTCACCAGACACCAAATCTGCGTGTGCTCTGATCTTGGACTTCCAGCCTCCAGAACTGTGAGAAATAAAGTTCTATTGTTTATAAGCCACCCAATCTGTGCTATTTTCTTAGAACAGCTTGAATGGACTGAGACGATGGGATATATTCTTCCTCAGTGGCCTGGCATCCCAGAGTCATGAGCTATGTGAGTGACCAGGACACGGCCAGGATGAACTACAGCCTGACTCTTCCCCCGACCCTCAGGAAGGCCTTGGTCCATGCAGGCCAGGTGGTTTAGCTGTCACAGGAAGGGTCAGGTCAGCCTGGGGCTGGGAATTCTGCAGCGAGTGCCTCCTGCCATGGCGCATCCCGAGTGAGGCAGACTCGCTATGCTCTCTCTCTGTAGGACCCACTCTGTCCTCCTTGGACCTGACCTCAGTTTTCCAAGCCAGTTTCCCCTGTGGGCATTTCTGCAACCTTGCTAGTCAGGGCTCATACGCTGAAGGGAGTGGATTATCTTTGAAGTTTTCCAAGGGGGAAAAATAATGCGTTGGCTGTTGGGAGAGAACAGCATCTCAGAGGAACTGTAAAATCCTCCCCCCATCCAAGCCCGCCCAACTGGCCCCTCTTACACTGAAGTCCAGCTATGCAAACAATGCAGTCTTATGGGACTCAAGAGTCTAAGAGGAATGAGATGGAGCCCAAAAGAAATGAGGCAGAAGCCAAGTTTAAAATACAGCTGTGATCCAATGCAGGGGCCCTGGGTTCGATCCCTGGTCGGGGAACTGGATCCCTGATGCCACAATTAAGAAGTCCACATGCTACAACTAAAAAAAAAAAAAAATCCCGCATGCTGCAACTAAAGATCCTGCATAGTGTAACTAAGACCCAGTGCAGCCAAAATAAATAAATCAATGAATAAATATTTTTAAAAACCCCAAACATCTTATTCTGCATTATGTCTTTACAAAAGACATCTTGCCTTCAGAAGAACCATTAGCTTTCTAAAACCCACTCACATACCAACATGCCCATGCAAACGTATCTAGTACCTGTAAAACACTAGGCTCTGGGCTAGATAATTACACTTGTATGATCTCCTTAAGTGTTGGAAGGGAGTAGAGAAAATGTTAATAAATCTAGTCTGATGTACCCATTTGCAGGCCCTAGAATACAGCGATTCTCTAATCTTTCCCGACGTGTATTATGGATTCTATTACCCTCTTTCCTCTCCCCAATAACCACCCCTTTAACTTTAATCAGTACCGCTCGTCTACGCTTCCCTGTCACCCGAGACAAAATGCTACTCTTGACACTTCACCCTGAGGTCACCAACCTGTTGTCTGTCTCTCCTAATAGATTCCAAGCCTGCGAGGTCAGGGGTGGTGTCTTATTCATTTCCATCCCTGGAAATGTTCCCAGTACCAGCACAGGACTGGGGCACAGAGGGTGACTGATCAACGAGGCTTGCATAAGTGAACAAATGAATGAATGAATGAGCACACATTCTTATAAACCCTTGTGTCCAGTTTCCTCTGCCAAAGGAGAAACGGAAGGAAACAAACTAAGCCAGGGCTGCCAGAGTGTCCCAGATGGGCCGCTGGTGACGGGGTGGGTAGTTTGAGAGCTGGGTCGTCTGTCCTCTCCCGTCCTAGGCACAAGTCGACGTGGCTCCCTTAGTTCACCTGGGACGTGGTCTGGCCACCACTAGCCTCCCTGACACTGACTTACGGAAAGCCAGCAGGGGCTCTCTCTCCCCTGTCATTAAAGGGCCTGTGTGATCAATCCTCTTTTCTCAGGAGCTAAAAGAGGGTAGTAGATTATACCATCTCCTTTTGCAGGAAATCAGTGAAGGGTCAACCTTGCTCTGTCCTTTCTGCAGATGGAGAGGCCGAGGAGGGAGTGGGCACTTCCCTAAGTGCCCCGCAGCCTGCATGGGAGCCTGGCTGCTGAGCTCTGGACATTAAAGTGTTTTCCATTTATGACTTGGGAAAATTCCACAACTTGCCCCACCTTCCCTCAAGGCCCGGGGGCTGAGGTGTTTGCACCTGGGTATCTGGAATGTGTGTGAGCCGTGTAGGGGCAGAGCCGGGCAAGAGTTCCCTTACCCCGTACCTTTCCGGGCCTGGAATTCAGTCCTGTGTGTGGAGGTGGTCCCTCCCAATGCCGAAGCAGGGGAGCGAGAACCTAGGCCGCTCTGCCTGGGGGCTCCCAAGTAGGACAGAAACTCCCGTGTGTCCTGTTTGGGAGACTGTTTTAAGCTGGAATGGTGGCGATCCCCCTCTTGGGAGCCTGAGGGGAGAGCTGAGGCCCCAAAGACCCAGGCAGCCTGTGCCTTCTCCCTGCTCCCTCTGGGCCTTCGAACTCCTGCTCTGGGTTCCACTGAGTCACCAGGCTTGCTCTCAGCTTCTGCTACTGTCCTGCATGGGACCCAGGACGGTCCTGGGCGCTCAGCCCCCAAAGCCCTTCCACTGACTCAGCCGCGTCCCGTCAGGGGTGGCCACAGCGGGCCGGGGTGGCCCCTCAGGGGTCCAGGGAGGGCCCAGAGTTGCCAAGCTGCAGACGTTGCTGACCTCTCTTTAAACTCCGGAGAAAGTCTGATTTGCGGCAGCTCAGCCTTCAGGGTTTGAAGCTCCCAGAACAGCTGCTCTCAGCTCAAGCCGGTCATTAGCGGGCTTGTGGGTTGGAGGTCTGGGAAGAGTTTTCCAGGAGGCAGCGTATTGGAGAGGAAAGCGGACTGGCCGGTAGGTCAGGAGCCCCGGGGTCCAGTCCTGGTGTCCCTGCTCGCCAGCCGGCAGCCCGAGCAGATCTCTTTCCTTCTCTGAACCCTGGAAAATGGGGACGGTAGGACCCAGATGAGGATGCTTCAGTCCTTCACCAGCTATGACCAAGCACCTTCGGTGTGCTAAGGACTGCTGGAGACCCTGGGGACGGAGTGACAGACGAGAACGGTAAGGCCCTTTCTCGGGGGGCTGACCTGTATTCTAGTCAGCAAAGGAGACGGGCAGTAACCATCAGATAAACCGAGCAACACGGCCACTTTACTTACGGACAAGTACCATCCAGAAAATAAAACAGGGTGACTCGGGGAGAGAACCGGGGTTGGGGGAGCGTCCGGAGAACGCCACTGTCCAGGCCAGTGATGGCTTGTGCGGGGTGAGAGCGCTGGGGTGGCCGTGAGCGGGCAGATGCCGGATCTCGTGGAAACGGAGCACATAGGATGCACTGGGACTGGGGAAAAGAGGTGGAGAGGATGACTGCTGGGCAGTTTGGATGGAGCTACAGAGTCAATGGTGGTGTTGGTTCATTGGTCTGGGGGACGAGTGGGTCTGGGAGGGAAAATTGAGATACTGGTCTTGGACGTGTGAGGTCAGAGACCCTGAGTTGACTCCCAGTGGGGATGAGGTGGGGATATCAGGCACCCCGTTTCGGAGCGTGGTGCGGAGCTGCAGAGCAGATAGGAGGGGCTCACACACGGTGAAGGTCTGCTGAGGTGTGGACGCAGGTTTCCAGGGCTCTTTACACAACTGCCACCCACCCATCCCCTTTCAAACGCACCCCCATCCCCACCCAGGTGCCGTGAGCACCCCCGTGCTGACCCCAAACTTCCTCTGCAGGAGGGGCCGTTCCCACTTCTCAGCACAAAATCCACATCCGTTACCTCCTGGATCCACAGCCTGGCTCCCAGTTCGCTGACCAGTAGGGAAGCAGCCGCAGACTGCTGTCCACTGAGGTGTCAGTGACTCTGGACATCTTATTCTCTGGTCGGGCATTTTTCCCTCTTTCGTAGGCGGAGGTGGCTGTGTAGAGGCAAGCGGACACCGCCCCAGCCCAAGGGCCTCATAGATGGAGGTGTTGGGTGTTTGGATTGGGGGCCTGGCTTTGAGCAGTTGGGAACCCTCTGAGGCCTCGGATCTCGGTGTGCGGAGCTTCCCGGGGCGGGGGAAAGCCCCTGTTCCTGAGGGAGCTTTAGAAGACCCAGAGGATGCTGGCTCCTGGGAAAGGGTGCCCCAGGGACATTGCATGGCGGCTCTCACCCTTGGCCTAGGTGTGAAAAGTGTAGGTTTGGGTTCTGGTGATACAGCCCGGGTCAGTGAACTCTGGGATAAAGAAACATCTTAGCAATTCAAGGAGGGAGCGCCATGGTCTCAGCTACGCTAAAACGATGGGGGTCCCTAATGAGCACCTGATCCTCCCCCGAAAGGAGACCGTGGGCTCGTTGTTAAAGCCCATGGGCACTCTTGTCTGGTGGATAACAGTATCTCCCTTTGCAACTGAGGGGCCTGGGGCTGTCGGCTTTGGGATCTTTACCCTTGCCGGGGGGCAGGTGAGCTACGACCTGCCCAAGGGTCCCACAGAGAACAGCTCATGCTGAGGGGCTTTGAGGGGACCCAGGGGCCAGTCCCCTCTCAGTGCTGGCAGAGGAAGCCCGTGGAGAAGAGAGGAGGCCAATGTCATCCCATTGCCTCCCATTCGGTTTTCAAATATGGCGCGTCTGCTGCCTTGTTCTCTGCACACCATCACCCCGAATTAATTTAATCACCTCTCTAAAGGCCGTATCTACACATACAGTCACATTCTGAGGTCCTGGATGTTAGGATTTCAACATATGAAGTTTTGAGGGACACAGCTCAGCCCAAAATTAATTCCATCCACAGAACTCTGAGATGTACAGAATACACAGACTTTAGGAGGACTTCAGAAATCACCAAGTCCATTCCCTGGAATTTGTGGATGAAGCTCAGGGTCCTGCAGCCATTTGTCCAGAGGCACAGAATCAGTCAGGGCAGGACAGGGGCCAGAGTCCTGGGGCTGCCCTGCTAAGCCAAGTGGATCGGGCAGTCAGTGTCTGTATCTGTAAGAAGTAGGTGAGGAGTTCTCTTGCGCTGGGCTGTCTGTTGAGAACTCCAAGTACGATCACGATCATAAACATGCTTTGTAAACAGCAAAGCTCGCACCCAGGGATGCCCCAATGTTTAGACGGGCAGGAGAAGGTCATGGTAATAGAGGCTCTTGGTTTTTGAATCTGTTCCTTACTCAGAATAAGGAGAGGGAACGGGCTTTCTGACTGTGTGCTGGGCTTTGTACAAACGTTCACATTTATTCTTAATAACAGCCCTACTTCAGACTAGAGATTGCTACCCCATTTTGAAAAGGAGAAAATTAAAAATCAGAGGACTGAAGTCACTTGACCAAGGCCACTGTTCGTCAGCGGTGGATCCAGCGCTGTTTTTCTGACATAGCCACGCTCTCCTCACCTCCAGGGTGAGGCCAGGGGCTTTGGGGAGGGCCTTAGCCAGGAACGGAACCTTTAAACACCGACTTGCAGGGAGGTTCCTGGCTGGGAGAGCACATGTTCACAAGTGCCTGGAGAGCCTTCCTGTGACATCCAATTTTCATCTGGGAGGCAGTGGATACAACAGGCCATCCTAAGAAAATGAAGTGCGGGCTTCCCTGGTGGCGCAGTGTTTGAGAGTCCGCCTGCCGATGCAGGGGACGCGGGTTCGTGCCCCGGTCCGGGAGGGTCCCACCTGCCGCGGAG
>NW_021146883.1:22578-25000 GCF_002837175.3 Physeter macrocephalus
GAGAGGCCTGTGTACAGCAAAAAAAAAAAAAAAAAAAAAAAAAAAATGAAGTGCAAAGGTTTAACACTGTCAGCATAGTCTCTGACTGCAAACCACAGAGCAGCTGTGCCCGTGGGGACATGCCACACGTCCAGGCTCATGCCCTCCCTGGAGCCGTGGAGCCTGCCTTACTGTCACTTGTTTCATGTGTCCAGCCAACACGATCACAGTGATACTGGTAAACATCTACACGACGGTCATGGGTCAGGAACCATTCAGAATGCTTTGTCTATATCAGCTCATTGAATCCTCACAAAACCCTAAGAGACAGGTATTACTGTCGTCCCCAGCTAGGTCGGGCAACTTGCCCGAGTTGTCTGTGCTTTAAATGTCTGTTGCAGGGTTTGACCAGACTGTCTTGCTCCAGATGCCAAGGTCCCGACCGCTAAGCTCTTTCAAGGACATGTGAGGACTCGCTCATAAGGATCTATGTTACTGGGGCATCATGCCTTTGACTTATAAGACAAGAACATCTTTGAGGGCCTTTTGAGGGCCAGGCACTCTGCAGACCTGTCGTCTCCAGAACCTGAAGAGCTGGGTTTTGTTATCTTAGTTTTAGAGACAAGGAAGTTGAGGCCCGGGAGGTTAGGTGATGCAGCTAGAATCTCACAGCCAGCAAGTTTATAACACTGTGATTTTAACTCTTCGCTGCTCCTGTGCTCTCCCTTCTGGGACCCGTGCTTCCTAGACTCACAGAAGTCCCTTCGAGATGTTTCCCACCAGCGTTTTGGGCTTTGTAAGCTTGAGGTCTGAGTGGTAGTAATTTAAGAGGTCAAAACGAGCATTTAAAAAATGAAATAAAACAAAGCACACAGAAGAAAGGGGAAGGGATAGGAATAGAACACAGTAGAATAAATGAAAGGTAAGAATAGGTAACTTGGGGTGAAACTTTGGATTTAATTATTTACTTGTGTGTACTGGGTTGTAATGTAAATCGCAGGTCACAATAAAAAAAGTTTGGAAGCCATTGCTGTGTGCTTTCCAGTCCTTTTGTCTTCACGCACCTCCTCTAGGGCCCAGGGGTTATGACTTTCAAAACCTTAATGATGGGCCCTGCACCCTCTCCAGGTTTGAACGGAGCTATTTCTGAAAAAACAAGTCCTTTGCTTATTGGAGTTCCCAAGGATTAGGGATAAGACTGCAATTTGGTGAACTTCTGGATGACTGCTAAAAATCACATTTCCTTGCTGCCTCAAGATTTTTTTCAGGTCTGCCGTCCCAGAATCTCTCTTTGCTTCTGGGCAATAGTCCACCTGTGAGTACAGAAGCTCTGCCCCGCCCCCTACCCCCCCCACCCCGCCCCATAACCTGTGTCATCCTGTTCTCTCTCTCTCTCTCTCTTTCTCCTTTTTTTTAAAATCTAGTTTTAGTGTCTCTCAGGGTCATACATGTATGTCGTTTGAAGACTCAGAGAGGCTTGCCATGAAAAAAGGGCTCCTTTGCCTCTGCCAGCTGCCTGCTCTTTTCCCCAGAATCCATACTTTCAGAAATTTCAACAGATGCTTGTGACATTTACCCCCGTTTCGCCAAATATCAGTAGCATGTTTAGATTGCTACTTCTTGATTTTTTTCAGTTTCAGACATGACCTTTCGATTTCTTATTATGAAACAAATTTAGCTCTTTTCAATCTCTCCAGCCCACCCTTCTTATCTCACCATCTCTCCAGTAGAGCCATGTAATACGGCTCACAGCTGAGCCGTACAGTATACTATACTTTTTTTTTTCAAACACAATGATAAAGTTTCGCTGGATATAATTGACTTAATTTTTCCTTTGCTCCATTATCTATATGTTTATCATGAATTCATCCGTCCAGGCTAGTTGTCCCTAGTTGTGTAAGTCTCTTCTTAATACATTCAAACATATTGGGCAATATGATAATATCACCCTCTTGAAGAAATCCCCCAGAGCCCTCTGACCTCCTCCAAAATGCGTGGGTTGTTCCTAAGCCTGCATCACAGTTATTTTCTTGAGATTTCTCTTCATTATTTTCTTGGGACTCTCTTTCACCTCTCTCACCTTGGCTGTTCTCTTTCTTGGATCTCAAGTCTTTTTCTTCCTTGATTTCTTCTTTCGTTTTGATGGTGCACGTCACGGAGTCCCTTCCTGAGAAAGGAAACGTGGAACCAGTGTTTTGAGACCTTGCATGCCCCAAAATGTCTTTATTCTACTCTCACTCCTAATTAATAGTGTGGCTGAAGACAGAATTCTAAGTTGGAGATAACTTTTCCTTAGAATTTTGGAGACATTGTTCCATTTTATTTTCCGGCTTCCGTGATTCCTTTGAGGAGTCCAAAGCTATTGTATTTTGGTCATTGGTCCTCTGTCCCCTGTTTTTCTCTCTGGAGGCCTGTGGATGGGTATTCTCTTTACTTCATTGTT
>NW_021146884.1:0-19467 GCF_002837175.3 Physeter macrocephalus
GTTTTTCTCCTAAGAGTTTTATAGTTTTAGCTTTGGTCTATGATCCATTTTGAGTGATTTTGGGGGGTATGGTGTGCGGCAGGTGTCCAATTTCATTCCTTTGCATGTGGATACTCAGTTGTCCCCTCACTATTTGTTGAAAAGACTATTATTTCTTCCACTGAATTGTTTTGGAATCCTTGTCACAATCAATTGACCAAAAAAAGGTAAGGATTTATTTCTGGACTCAATTTTATTTCGTTGATCTATATGGCTATCCTTATGGAGTACCACATTGTCTTAATTGCTGTAGCTTTGTAGTAAGTTTTAAAATTAGGACGTGTGCATCTTCCAACTTTGTTCTTTTTTTTCAAGATTGTTCAGGCTGGTCTGGGTCCCTTGCATTTCTATATCAAATTTTTGATCAGCTTATCAATTGCTGCAAAAAAAAAAGCAGCTATGATTTTGATAGGGATTGTGTTGAATTTGTTGATCAATTTGAGGAGTACTGCCATCTTAACAATATTAAATATTTCAATCCATGAACATGGGATGTCTTTCCATTTATTTAGGTCTTCTTTAGTTTCTTTCAATGACATTTCATAGTTTTCAGTATACAAATCTTGCATCTCTTCTGTTAAATTTAATCCCAAATATGTTATTCCCTGTGATGCTATTGTAAATGAAATTGTTTTCTTAATTTCACTTCTAGATTAGTCATTGCTGGTATATAGAAATACACTGAATTATATATGTTGATCTTACATCCTGTGGCCTTGCTGAACTCATTTATTATCTCCAGGAAGTTTCTTTGGTATAGATTCCTTAAGATTTTTCTATATACAAGACCATGTCATCTGCAAAAAAGATAGTTTTACTTCTTCCTTTCCAATCTGGGTGCATTTTTATTTTACTATCTTCCTAATTTCCTTGGCTAGAACCTCCAGAACAATGTTGAATAGAAGTGGTGAGAGTAGACATTCTTGGCTTGTTCCTGATCGTAGCATTTCATCATTAGGTCTTCTACATTAAGCATAATGTTAGCTGTAGGTTTTTCATAGATGCCCTTTAACAGATTGAGGCAGTTCCCTTCCCTTCTTTTCCAAATTTGTTGAGTATTTTTATTATGAAAGGTATTGGATTTTTTCAAGTGTTTTCTCTGCATCTATTGAGATGATCATGTTGTTTTATTTTTGATTCTATTAATATGGTATATTACATTGATTGAGTTTCCTATTTTGAACCAACAGTGTCCTTTGATGAACAGAAGTTCTTAATCTAAATATAGGTCAATTTATCAATTTTTTACTTTAGGTTTTATGTTTTTGTGTCCTGTATAAGAAATCTTTGCCTATCTCAAGATCATGAAGATATTCTCCTATATATCTTTTATATGCTTTGTTGTTTTACCTTTCACATTTAGATCCACAATCCATCTCTAATTGATTTTTTGTGTAGACTGTTTATAGAGATCAACATAAATTTTGCCCTACTGATTTCCAATTGACCCAGCACTATTTAATGAAAAGATCATCCTTTCCCATTGCTCTGATGACAAAAGTGTCACTCTTGTCACAAATGGAGCATGTGTGTATACTTCTAGACTCTCTATTCTGTTTCATTGATCATTTGTCTAATCTGGCTCCAATGCCACATTGTCTTAATGATTGAGATTTATAACAAGGCTTGATAATGCTATAGTGTAATCCTCTATTTTGTTCTTTTTCTTCAAGTTTAGCTTGGCTATTTTTGGCGCATTATATTGCTGTATAAATTTTACAATCGACTTGTGAATTTACACACACACATAGACCTATACATGCACACACATGAAATCTGGAATTTTTATTGAGATTGCATTGAGTATGTAGATCAGTTTTGGAGAGAACTGACACTTTTAGAGAGATTGAGTATCCATTTGAGTCCATCAGTAAGGAGTTTTTTAAGCCTTGTCTTTTCTATGATTACTTAATGAGAATAAGTAAAGATAATTATAAAAATAACATTTTAAATAATTACTATATGCTGGATGTTTGGGCTAAGTGCTTTATGGGTATTATTTTATTATAAAAAATTTGCCAAAAAACTATGAGACCTCCCTGAAGAAAGCCATAACATTTTGTTAAAGACATAAGTACAATATTTGAATAAATGGTGAGGCACACACCATGTCCTTGGATGAGAAGAGTTAATCATCATTAAAGTGTCAGTGATTTTCAAAGAAATATTTACCTCAAGCTAATTCTAATCAGAATATCAACGGTGTTTTTCTAGAGCTAAACAAAAGCATTTTAGCACTTATATTTTAAAAATTCTAAATATTTTAGAATTGACAACAAAAAACTTTAATTTCAAAAAAGAATATTAAGGTAGGATTACCTTACCAGATATTACTTTCCAAAACGCAAATGTAATAACGTTTAAAAACTGTATGGTTTAGCTCACAAATAAGCTCACAGATCAGAAGACCAAAAAGTCAAAAAGATCTGGGTGTATATTCAAATCTACTACATGATAAAGAGCATTTTTACTCCATACAGAGAAGATGGTTTATTTAATTAATGTTATTGGCATAATTGGTTATTGATCTGAAAAAAAAATCTCAACCATGAATAAAATCATTATGAATGGATTAAAACTTGAAACAAACAAACAAAAAAACATAAAAAATAATAGAATCAATTTAGGAGGAAATTTGCATAGCCTCAAGACTGGGGAGGAGAGAGGTACTTATGCAATACAGGGAATCTAGAATCCATAAAGGAAAAGACTGATAAGTTTGAGTATAAAAAGTTAAAATGCAAAAACAAACTGGAGAAAGTATTTGCAACTTTTTTGACTGATAAGTGAATGTCCCTAATATACAAGGAGCTCCTGCAACTGATTTTTTTAAAAAGTTCAACCCAGTGGAAACATGAGCAAAGGGTATGACTGGCAACACAAGGAAGAGGAAATAAAAAGGGCCAACAAAACCTCGAAAAGCTCACCAGACTCTCTGTTAGGGAACTTACAGCTTATATCATCATGATCTCACTTTTTTCCACCATTCATATTGGTAAGAATTTAAAGGCTTCAAAAGCACATTTAGTGCTTATGAAGGCATAGAGGAAACAGATCATCCTATACAATGCTTGTAGGAGGGTGAATTACTTCCTTTTGGTAAAGGAAGCTGACTGGCAGCATCAGTTAAAATGTCAAATATATCTCTTGAACCCAGCAGATCCATTTGGTGGATGTTAAACTTCAAAGTACATATGTTCACAGGTGGCCTCTTGCAGTTATTGAAGAATAAGTTAGATCTATTGTATGGATTATATGGAATGTCTAGAAAGTATTTAAGTTGAAAAAGCAAGTTGTAAAGTAATGTTATAGACTCTTAATAACATACATTTAAGTAAAATTTATTATGCAGTAGGATCAGTTGTAAGTGATTCACATGTATTTACTCATGGAAGCATCAGGACCAGTGAGGCCGTGCCCTCATCAGTCCTGGTTTATTGATGTAGCACCAAAAGGTCACACAGCAGGTGTATGGTGGAGCTGGCATTGGAACCCAAGCCTCTAATTCATGTCTGTGTTTGTAACCTCTCTGGAATTCTGCATGTTGATCCCATTTTTTAAAAATAATCCAATTTTGGAGAAAAAGAAAGAAAAAAAGAAACCTGTATATATGAAATATTTTAAATGAAATGTGTGATACGAAATTACTGCAAGATGTTTTCCTACCTTTTAATGCATTCTTTCAGTCTCAAGGATCACTGTTCTCATTGGAATCATCTGGGAAATTTAAGAATGCTGATGCCTGGGCCCCACTCCCAGAGATTCTAATTGGTGTGGGGTGTAGCCTGTTCATCAGCTTTTTACAGCCTCCTTGGGTGGATTTTAATGTGTAGCAAAGTCTGAGAACCACTGGCATGGGTAATTTAGGCTGATGCCCTGTTTTGGAATAGTTTGTAATGGGATTTGTGAAGCTATTTTTTGCAATTGTCCTGTTAACCACTAGATGGGGTATTGTCCACATGACAGTAATTCAGCCACCAGGTTTCTGTAGAACTCTTTTTGGTAAGCGAAGTAGGAGGCATCCATGATGCCACCAGGTATTCTGCCAGGCTTTGGCCTCACATTGTATTATGTAGTTAGCACACATCTTTGTAAAGTTCTCGGAAGAAATTCTCGTCACCTTTTAAGCCTGGCTTTCCCTCAAGTCAGAGAGGCACGTCCCCTTAGTTTCTTCCTGTCTCTGTGTCTTCTCTTGGACGTGAATTACAGAAAGTCATTCTTTGTGGAAAGGCCACACCCTCTGTTGTTTGGCTGCAAGGGTAAAATGGAATGACTCTCTTTGGAAATCTCCTAATTAAAAGTACGTAATTGACTGTGTAGTAAATAGCCAGGAGGGCAATATTTAAACTCCACTTACAGATTCAGATTATTGGTGGGAATAAATAGGACAATCAGGAGAAAACTGCTAAGAAGATTTTCATCCCCCTAACACACGTCTGATTCTTCTAGGAAACAAGTATCTCTGAGCTTAGTTTTTCTCCCTTTGATCTCAAAATAAACAGCAACCTGCACATTTCTTGGTCATGTACTTTTGATTCATTACAGAGCCGTATGCTGATTTCCTGTAAGTGTTTAACTCATAATGATCATGGGCAAAGTCAAGAAACATAATTTAAGGAAAAATTTGAATAAAATTACCCTGAAAACTGAGTGTAATTACTGTATCAGTGTTTCCACTATTTGCACCTTTTCCCATTAGAATTTATAAATAATGTTCTTAGTGAATGTACAATTTACATGTTTCCCAGAACAAAGAACTCCAACTCAACAAGGAGGGAGATGGTAGCTATATCCCAGAGCAGGAAATTAATGTGAAGGCCTTGAGATTTCTGTCATAGCTATTCATTCACAAAGCAGTCTATAAACTATGAGGCCCTGTGGACCATCCTACCAAAAATCTGTACCACTATCTATATTAGTCAGGGTTCTCCAGAGAAACAGAACCAATAGGGAATGTATTTATATAATTATATATATTATATAATATATAATATTATTTGTGTGTGTGTATATTGGCAATTCCTTATAATAAATTTCTCCACAATATGGAAGCTGAGAAGTCCCGAGATCTGAGGTCAGCAAGCTGGAAGCCCAAGAGAACTGATGGTGTAAGTTCCAGTCCAAGTCCAAGTTCAAAGGCAGAAGATCGATGCTTCAGCTAGAAGACTGTGAGAGTGAACTCTCCCTTCCTCAGTCTTTTTCTTTTTTTTCTATTGAGTCTTCAGTGGATTGGATGGAAATCCAATAGCTTTCTCAAAGTGTGTTCACAGAATTTTAGTAGAAATTAGACATTGTTCATATAGGCAATTTGGTATAAAAGAGTTCCAATGTCAAATAAGTTTGGAAAATCCTGGGCAAAATACTTAAACAGGTTTCCTTTCTGCAGTCCTTCTCAAAGCCTTTAGTATGTCAAGGTGCTTTGTGATTATCTAAGAATAGTTGATACTTTGTAAAGCTTTCCAAACTTATTTAACACAGTGTCTTGTTTGGCATTAGCACCTCTCCAAATACTGGAATAGTGCTTTATAAAGTACGGCGAGCAGAAACTATATTTTATCAGATTTTGTACCCCAGCCTCTAGCTCAAAGCCTGCCAGACAGAAGAGAACCAATAAATGTTTGAGGGCCTATTCAATGAAGTGGTGAATGATGGATGAAAGGGTAGTAGAGTTATAGCCAAGCCATAAACAAATTCTACACAAGGCTAGCCTGACTCTGGCAAGGACTTCCTAGCCCACTCCTAGAAGGCCAGAAAATCTGAAAAAGGTTTTGAGGACATTGGAGCCAGAGCTCTCACCATTATGGAAGATGCCACAGGGAGAACAAGGTGAATTAGCTCTTTCTTAGTGAAGAGGATGCCGTCTATGACCTGCGCATATACCCTGTTCCTCCCAACTGCTGGCACCTGCATTTCTGTCTGAGGTTTTCTTCTGCCGCAAGAGCCAGCTTTGCTGTCCATTCAGCAGGCCCTGGGAGCAGCTCTCACCAATGATCAACTGCAGTTGGTGTATCAATACCCCAGCTCCCCAACCCCCAGATGGGCTAACTCAGTGCTGTGTTTCACCACTCCCAGAGCTCTCCACAGTGGCAACTTGATAATGCACTGGCCCCTCCCCATCCTTGCCTCACTTCCCCACCCCGCTACCAGGATCCCAGGGATCACCTCTCACATGTGCTACTTGCTTCTGATCATTGGCTCACGTTCTGCTTCTGGGGGACCCCTAAAATGACAGTGCTCACCTTTCTATGGACTCTTTCCTGTCTTGACTCCACTTCAACTACAGGACCTCAGGACCCCTGGAATTTCCCCCTCAATTCATTCTCACAGGGGAACCTCCTGTTGGCTCACAGCCCCATTGACCAGCTATAGTCATCCCAGTGTGTGTCCCAGTCATGCGTTCCGTTGGTATTAAGGAGAGACTCAAGGATGCACCCAGTCCTGCGCCAGGCACGGGGGGGTGGGGGTGGGGGTGGGGGTAGGGGGTGTACAAAGGTGAGAGAGACAGACTTGGAACCAGCCCTCAGGAAGATTCCAGGCTTTTAGGGAAGACAAGCACAAATCACATTAACACACAAATCAACACACAACGATAATCTTTAAGAAGTGCTGAAGAGCTTCCCTGGTGGCGCAGTGGTTGAGAGTCCGCCTGCCGATGCCGCGTCCGGAGCCTGTGCTCCGCAACGGGAGAGGCCACAGCAGTGAGAGGCCCATGTACCGAAAAAAAAAAAAAAAAAAAAAAAGTGCTGAAAAGTAAAACCACAGGGTGTCATGAAGGAGAATAACAGGAGGGCCTAATCCAGCCGCAGGTGTGAGAGAGGCTTCCCAGTGGAACTGAACTTCTTGTTGAGATACGGAGGATCAATAGGAACTGGGTAGGTCTTGGGGGGGCGTGGGGGGGTGGGAAAGACAGATCCAGGCAGAGGGAACAGCATATGCAAAGGCCCTGAGAGGAGTGTGCTCCTTTCCATGCCAATAGTCCTGATCGGTGGGCCTCCCAGGGTTCCCAAAGCCATCGATACCATCCAAGGAGCAGGGCAGAAGTAGGACTAGAAGAGCCCCCTTCCTAACTCTGTGCTAAACTTTGCTCTCTGGGGCCCCACAGAGGCTCATGGATGTCTCCCCTGCAGATTGAGGAGTCCACCAGTTCCTCTCTGTGCACGAGAAGTGCACTCCCCAGGCCCCTTAGCGATGGGCTTGCTTTGGCCAGTAAAGTGTGAGCAGGAGTGATAAAGTCCATTTCCCAGAGGAGGCCTTAATGAGCCGAGGCACAGTTGCTGTGCTCTTTCCCCTCTGCCGTGGCAACTGACAGTGTTCCAGACGGGTCAGCTCTGTCTGTCTAGGATGACTGTGACACATCAGCTGACCCTCAATAATCATGTAGCATAAGCTAGAAATAAACCTTTGTTGCTTTAAGCTACTGAGATTTGAGGGTTCCTACTGTGGCATGGTCCAGCCAACCCTGACAGGTAAACTTGTAAAAACCTCTCCGGGGAAGACAAGCAGAGCACACACAGGCAGGGTAGCACAGTGGACACACAGGCAGGGTAGCACCGTTGTTACTGCACCGTCCCTGGGGCTCACTGGCTTGCATTTGAATCCTGGCTCTGCTCTGTTCTTGCTGAGAGACACGGGGCAAGTTGCTCAAGCTCTTTATGCCTCTGTTTTCTTCATCTATAAAATAGTAATAATTGTATTTACTGCATATTCTTGAGATAATTATATAAGTTCATTCATGTAAAGAGCTTGGAAAATTGCCAGGCACAGAGTAAGTGCTCGATAAATATTAGCTTTAATATTAATTTTTCTTAAAGAAACAAACAAGAGTTGGATGCCACAGGTGACCTAGATCCTCCCTTAGAAAAAATACTACCCAAAGGGAATCTTGCTGGCATCAGGCCTCCAGGAGAGGCAACCTTCTATATGCAAATCCAAATGTCTCCAGGGAGCCAGCAGTGGCATCAATGTGTTAGCTCTTTTTTTGCCCAGGTACCTAGAAAAACTTGAGTCTGCTGTAATAAAAACAATGATGCAAATGCAGGGACAAGCGACAGCTGATGTTCAGCTTCTGTGCTGGGGGGCCGTGGGTAACATGGGTACTGTTGGGGGAGAGGAGCCCGGAAGAAGTCATGCTCCATCCAGAGGGACAGCTGGGGCCACCTGCAAATGCAGGGGCAGTGATGTTAGATTTTCAGAGTTGTTTTTTTAAATAGGAGATTCAGCTTTTAAAATGTGAACTTGTTTCTTTTTAAAACACTGTGCAAGGCAAACACATCATATTAGAAAGTTGGATGCAGTCTGTGGTTTGCATCTCCTGTTTTCAAGACCCTGCTCTTGCATGGGGCAGATGTTCAAACATTTGCATCACTAAATGTTTGAGTGCTTGCTTAAATGGCTTTTCCAGAACCTAGGTAACACCTTCCCAAAGATCCACTTAGGCCTCCACCTCCTGCAAACATAAAATCACTCCCGTTTTTGAAATGGCAATATTTTCAGGCTCCACCACTGTCTCAAAGTTGCACAGACTGCAGTCCCTGTCTTAGTCTGAGCTCAAACCAACATGAGCAATGTCGATGCAAAGACTCAGCAGTATTGGGAGAAGCAGCTCCTCCAGGCTCCTAGCCTCAACATGGGGGCTGAACTGGAGAGGTGGCAGTGCAAACAGGCCCTGTATCCCCACCAGCTCCACGAGACTCCCAGGGCCAATATTTGGAAGGCATAGGCTTTTGAGGCAACTTTGAGGAATTAGTCCCTGTTGCAGCCCTGGAGCAATGCTGCGTGACATCCATTTGTTCCTTTGGAATCTGTCCATGTCCCCCCGACCCCCCAGTCAATGGTCAGCCAACAGCAGGTGTGTGCAGTCTTGGGGGAGCAGGTGTGGGAGGTCTTCCCTCTCCCTCACGATGGAGAAAGATATCGGAGAGTTGAGGAAGCCACCACCCCACCCCCACCTCTTGTCTGTTACCCTTGGTCTGGGGCGACTGTGATTTCACATCAGCTGCAGTAAAGCAGGGGGATCCTGCAAAACTGTTACCGGCGACTTCCAAGTTGACACCAGGCAGATCACTGAAATTTTTTTTTTTTGATGATTCAGTCTCTTATCTGTAACGTAGGTGTAATAATAGCATCTTCAGAGAGTCACGTGTCACGTAACTCATTAGCATTTCTAAAACCCGGTGAGCTTCTTAGGGGGAGAGAAGGTTTACCCCTCTGCACTACTCCATACTATCCCGTATGTGAATGTCTCCATTTTCTGGTAACAGAATGGGAAAAATGCTTTTGAGAAACATGATTTAAAATACTTCACGATGATGCATTAATACTTCACACGATTGTCAGTGTTTCTCACTGCAATTTATCTTTCCATGTAGGTTTCTCCAAACAGAGCTGGCAGATTTTTTATCTCCCCAATCCGACCTCAATTCCAATTCCAACCTTTGTCTGATTTCTTGCATGTGGTCTAAACACATAGCCCCACACAAACATGGGAACAAACTGGTTTTTAATCATGTAGAAGAGGGAGAGCAGGGGGTCTTTACTGGGTAGTGAAATGTGGAGAGCCTAACATTCTGGAAGAACAAAAAAACCTTTCTAGAGACATTTTTTACCAGAGTCATACTCATTAATATTAAAAGACATTTGCTGCCACTTTAAGAGATGAAGCTTTGTAACATGTCTGTAACTAGTGCAGAACAAATTAATTTATTTCAGGTGGGTTCCTAGCAGCAGCTGGGGGAAGCTTTTGGTTACACCTCCATCCTTCCAGCAGATACACTGGGACTGACTCTTTCTTCTGTGGAAACTTGAAGGCATGGCAAGGGCTCATTATCCCCAAGGAGAAAGGAGCCAGGTAATCTCCCATCTCTTCCAGGCACCCACTGGAGCAAAAGACATGGGCTTTAAGCACAATATGAGGATCTGGTTACTTCTATATTCTTTTGTTGCTCTCCAAATATTTTTGGCCCTGCATTTACAAGAATGGATGTACTGGGGGGCAAGGGATGTGGGAGTTAGGCACGGGGTCCATCCACACACGCTTGCCAGCCCCTGGTGACCAAGAGCACAGAGATGGGCCTGAGCCAGCAGGGGTCAAGAGGCCAGCCAATTCTGGTCAACTGTCCTTCAGTAGGTCATGGGAACCAGCTACTGGGGCTTCCCAAACACTGACAAATGAAAACACAGCAGTCCAGTGGCTAACCCAGTTCTGATCAGTCAGATGTCCCCTCTGACTGGTTGGTGCCGGTGCCTTTCAGGTTATTCAATATTTTGAAAGTTACCCCTGCCCATGGGCATGGAAGAAGCTAATAGGTCCCAGTCATCCATGTGCATGAGCTCATTAACCTTCACAAAGTTTCACTCTGTAGAAACTGTTAGTATGCCCCATTTCACAGGTGAGGAAACTGAGGCTCCAGTTATGTCATTTGAGATCATTTAGTCAACCAGCTAGAGAGGGAGGATTCTCCTCTGTGAGGCAAGATTCCAGGCTGACTCGCTCATCTTTGTGCTCCCAGATCTGGCACAGAGTAAGTGCTCAGTAAATATCTCCTAGATGAATGAACCAAAGAGTAAAGAGCTGAATGATTGTCCAAGGGCCCACACTATTCCTTATCATGGTGATGCCTCCTTGGGGAATAAGGGCCCTTCTGATTTCTCATATTTTGCCTCCTCTTCTAGCCCCTGGTAATTGAAAATCCAGCTCAGAGCAAAGCAGGCTGGCAGGGGAGCCAAGCTCATATAGCACCTTGCCCTTTGCTAAGAAAGTTATGTCTCCTTCCCCACCATGGCCTCTATTCAAGCTCTGTTCACCCCTGAGGCTCCAGCAGCTCCAGCAGCCCTGCCACAGGGGTGTGTGGCATCAGCTCTGTCCTCACTGGCTGTGTGTCCTTGACCAAGTCTCTGAGTCTCAACTTCCTCATCTGTAAAATGGGACAAATAATATAGCTTACTGTGCAGATTGGGTGAGCCCAGATTTCTGTGGGGTTTAGCATGGTGATCCTGTTACAATAACAGAGCAACTGCAGGAAATGTCTTTCGGAATGTTTGTAGGGGGTTCTATGCTAGTCTCTCTACTTTTGAGTATTTGGAAATTTTATAATATTTTTTAAATAAAGGGACCTTTACAGGTACCTCAATGATGCATTAGGACTTGTTTCTAAGGGAAAAGGAGGTGGAAACCCCACTAGGGCTCCGGCAGGTCTGCAAGGGATGGAGAGGGCAGTGCAGGGAGTGACACAGAAAAGCCAGTATTTCCTCCCTGTGTGCAGGAGGTTTATCAAGTTCTCAGCAAACAGAAGATCTGCCTCGAGGTTCCAAGCTGAATCCACTAAACCAACAATGAAAGCCCCATTGTTGGGAATCCAGAAAAGCCAAGAGTTTGATAATGAGAATGTCCTCATTCATCCCTTATCCTTCCTGGGTTCATGCTCATTCTTCCATTCCCACCAACTTACCCAAGCTATTGCTCTTAGACTTCTCCTCTCAGCAACCTGCAGGGTCTGCTGCCATCATCTTTGTGCAGACATAACTTTTTCCTTGGTCCTTTCTTTTTGACCCCAAATATTTAACCCATAACCCATCCCTGCTTGCCCCAATGGCTGTCCTCCAAATGCAACTGACAGGGCTCGGAGAAGGGCTCTGGTGTAGTGCTTAGTGCTGTCCAACAGATATTTCCAGTTCTTTTTCTAGGCGATGATTGGATTGGAGTTGGTCATGTGACTTGCCCTAGGACATGGAGTTAGCTATGTGACTTGTTTTGGCCAATAAAATGTGAGTGAAAATGATGTGTGTCACTTCCAGGCAGAAGCTTTAAGAGCCAGCAAACCACTTGCCAAGCTCGTTCCCTCTGCCATGCAGCTGGCAACATTCCAGCTAACAGTTCCTCTGTCAACCTGTGTCCTGGAGTGAGGCTGATTGATGCAGGGCAGAGCCCCCAGACTCCTAACAATGGGCATGAGCATGATTAAGAAATAAATCCTTTTTGTTTTGTGCCTCTGAGATTTGGGGGTTGTTTGTTACCACAGCAGGACCTGTCCCAAACTGACTGATGCAGACTAGATTTCAAGAGTGGAGAGGCTATTATTAGAAGAAACACACAGGTCATGGATAATGGTTGAGGACTGGCCTTCCCCTCCAGGATCCTGAGAGACAGAAGCAGAGGTGGAGGGTGGAGAAGCACAGCCTCACAAGGGGGCCTATTCAACAGTTATTATCACTCTGGTGGAAAGACTTCAGAGGAGTCAGTGTGGAACACGTGACTGAACATGGCGAGGCTGCAAGACAGGATAGGAGGTGGTCAAAGGATGCTTTGTTTCATCTTACCTCCACAAGCCAATGTCACAGTTCCCTGCCCTTAGGGTCCACTCCCAGACTCACATCAGCACCCACCCCACCCCTCACCATGCAAGAACTTAGCTAATCCTTTAAGATCCCAGATCATGACTGAAACTAGCATTGACATTTATTGCACTCTGTCCAAGAATCTATCCATTTCCCTCTCTACCAGTTCCTTCCACCTCTCGTGTGGCAATGAATATATAAAATTTTAAATGCTTTTGGTCTGTGTTTTTATAAACTCACATACAGAAAGATGCCAAAATTCCAAGTGTACAATTTAGCAAATTATCATCAGGCCAAGACCCCAGTAATTATCACTCAGTTGGTAAGTTCTTGCAGGATGCTAAATTGGAACTTCCAACTGAGGCACGGAGGCCCATAGAGGCTGCATTCCTAAGTGGTGAGCACAAAACCAGACACATGAGTCTCAAAACCAGGGCCCACTTGAGAGTTTAGAAGGATTGAGTTGTTGGATATTAGAGAAGATTTGTGAAGAACATCTCTTTGGAGAAGACTGAGCTAAAAGTACGGACACCCCCACCCAAGAGGGGAGGAGTGGAGCTGCTTCCTCCTTCCTTCCATCGAGAGAGGGGCTTCCAAGGGACCACATGGAGTGCTTGACATGAGTCCGTTGCCATAAAGGGGAGCCACTGGACTGACTGCTCAGGAAATCTTGAGGACAAGAGATCAAAGTCTGGTAGGATTGTTTATTAATGATCTATCCTTAGAAAAACTACCTAGACAAAAGACTAGGTTTAGCGCAGTGCCTGGCACCCATAGGATGCTCTCTGTCCACCATAGTAGCCATTATTGTAATTATTCTTGCCCTTTGGACTTGAGGCTTGGTAAAGGGGTAAATCCCTCCTGGAGAAGGCTTCACTGCTTCATGACTACTTATTGGATAATTCAGGTCTGTGTCTTTGTTCTTGGAGAGCTGCCATCACAAGCACAACAGGGGCACTCTCTGAGATCTAAATATCTCTTCCACCACCCATCTCTGCCTCCAAATATCCTCCCCCACCACCTTCTTAAGTTCCATCATTTGCCCTCCTTTGGGTATTACTCTAAAAGCTGCTCTTGACCATAGAAGGGACAGCACATTAACCTATGGATTGGTTAGCGCCTTGTATTGCTCTGGGCTATGGATACGTGCCATTTTCTTTTGGGCTGCGTGGCATCTCACCTCCTTCCTTTCCAGGGGGTTCCCCACCGTGGGAAACTCAGTCAGCAGGGCACATGCAAGGATGTGCTGAGCGAGATTCACCAGCCCACCAGAGCTGAGATTCTTAAATTCTCAGGAGTCTTTTGAGCTGGGTGTTAAATGGTTGCTAGATAAAAATTGGTCATGGTGGGAATTTTGACACCATAGAGGTCAGCAGCTTGCCACAGATCAGAGCTTTTCTCACTGGAGAGCAGAGTGTTAAAAATTTACCAGCCCACCGCTAGGCACATCACCTAGGCTGAGCCAGCTGATCCCATGTGAAGCTTTGAATCTCGGGCAAGTGATCCAAGACAGAATCCACTTCCTGCAGTGGCCTCTGGCCATAGCAGGGGTGTCTACTTGGGGGGGTGGTGGAGGGTGGCAGTGCCCGGGGAGCCCTGGCATGACCTAGGCCAGGTCTTCCTTCTACCTGACTTCCTTTGTTCCTGCCCAACTTCCAAGCCTCCTTCTCCTGCCTTTCCATCAATTCCAAGAGCTTCCCTTTCCTGCTAAGTGAACCAGAATCAGTTCCTCCCGAGGGGTCTGCCAGATATAGATGGCTAATCACCTGGTACACAGAGGTCCCCGTAGGAGGAAGCAGCTCTCATTTTGACTTCTCAAAGGGAAACGCTGCTTGGGGCAGAGCAGCCTTGGGCCCATTCACCTAGCAAACATTTATGGAGTACCTTCTCTGTGCCAAGCAGCAGATATCTAACAACTAATTATGCCATTAATTCTTCTGTGGATTGTTCCATCATCATGAATTCATACCAATCTATTGATAACTATTCAAACCCCACATTGGGTAAACTGCTGTGCAAGATACTAAGAGACATACTGACAAAGTTGAACAATCTGCACCACCCTTCCTGAATTTACAGTTTAGCTGGTGACATAGGTATGTGCTCACGTAGCTGAATATCTGTCTGGACACAAGTTCTCACTTGTAAGGAGTTTGGGGAGTCGTAACTTCCAATTTTAGGGATCAGGAAAAGCTTTCTGGACTTGAGAACAGACTTGACCATGGTCTTGTGTGTATGTATCAAGAAATGTTATTTCCTTTATCCATTTCTTTTTTTCAAAAGTAAAATAGCTTTTTTATTGGAAAATAACATACATTCACTTCCAGAAAGGGTTCAGCAACATACAGAAAACATACCTGTGAAATGAGCCACCTGCAACCCCACCAGCCACAGGTGACCACAGTTAGCACTGCCACGAGCAGCCTTCTGCACAGCTGTGTGATCTTGCTATGCTGCTACACTGCATGCTGTTGTGTAACCAGCTGTTTTCACTCAACAATATGTCATGGACATTTTTCCATGCCAATTATTCCCAATCTACATCACTATTTAAGTTGCTGGAGAGTATTCCATCATATGGCTGTACTCTAAATGAATCAAATCCCCATTGATAAATATTTAGTGTTGCAGACAAGAGCACAGACTCAGGAGCCCCACAGTCCAAGCTTAAATCCTGGATCTTCCACTACCCAGCTGGGTGATCTTGAGTGGGAACCTATCCTCTGACTGCAGGTTCCTCTTCTATAAAATAGGGGTATTAAGAATACCCACTGCAGAGGAATGTTGTGAGTAGATATTTGTCAAACATTGATAACAGTTTCCAGAACGTAGTAAATGCTCAATTAAGGCCAATTGTTGTTGCCATCATAGCAGGGCTGTGACCATCATCTGAGTACATATTCCCCACTACCTACCTAGGATAGAACTTAGAAATGGATGAAATAGTTAAATGGTAAACAGATTTAAAATCCTGATAAACATCATCCAATTGCCCTCCAGAAATGTCCCCACCATCGCTGGGCAGGAGACCTGGGGTTGGTAGGAGGCAGTGAGAGAGGCAGCCACTGACTCCTGGCCTGGAGCACAGTCACCCTCACAAGTCATCAGCAAACCAGCCAGTGAGGTCTCCCGACTTGCCCAACCTTCTGGGTGGCATTCTGGAATACAAAGCAGGAGGAAAATTAACAGCAAGTCAGGTCAGACTCCCTTTGATTTCTAGAAGGAAAACTAGAGTTGAGGCCATATTCAAAAATATAGGTCAAATCTTGGTTTCTGTGGTTACCAAACACTGTCAACCACCAGTGAGTCCCTCCCTTGGGGGTGATGCCAGGGTTCCGAGGCCTGGCAGCCGGGTCTGGCTCCCCTCGGTCTGCGCCCCGCGCCCCGCCAGGCCCAGGGACCCGCCCGCTCCGCCGCCGCGCGGGCCGGGAGGGTCTGCAGGGAGTGCGGCAAGGGGGCGGGGCCCGGGGCACCCGGCCCTCCACTTCTTGGGGTGGGGGGAGCGGCTTGGCGGTGCTGCCGATGGGGCTGGGTGTCCCTCGGATGGCGGTCCTGCCCACCCGCCCAGCCGGCTCCCCGCGCCCGCGGCTGCAGGGAGCGCCCCGCCTGGGCACGGGCCGTGCCCGCCCGGAGGAGGGAGGAGGCCGGCCGCCACGGGAACAATGTGGTCGGTGTTTTGCGGACTGTCAGCCTCGTTCCCGGATCCTCCTTTCCACGCCCCTTGGCCAAACCGCCACAGGCCCGGCACGCAGAGGGAAGCGCCCCCTTATTTGGTCTTGGAAAGAAAGGGGAAAGGTTATCCTCAGATGCCTGCGGCGTTGGGTCATCGGCCGGCAGTTTTTGGCCCGCGCCCGGGAGCAGTGCCGACTCTCGCCGGTAGGTGGCGGCGCCGGGCAGCGCCTCGCGGAGATGCCCGAAGTCGTAAACAAACCCGCAGGTTCCGGTACCTCGGTCTCGGGGTCTTCTTTTGTGTGCGCGCCGGGGGCGACGGCGGGGGGAGGTGGGGGTGACAGGGAGAGGGAGGAGGAGGGGGCGGGCGAGGAAGGAGGAAGAGCGGGAGAAGAAGAAAACAAAGCCTTTTTTTTAATGCGACAGTCATGCTTTCAGAATCGGAAAATCGTCTTCAGTTTGAGGGTGTGACTTTGCCGTGTGGATTTCATGTGAACCCTTTGCGAGTGCATGAGGGCATGCGGGCTTCAGGTTTACGATTAGCCGGGCGGTGGGAATGCAAATTCCTTTAGAGACGTTAATAAGGTACTAGGTGAGGATTAGTACGAGCTTGGAGGGTTCTTTTCTTTCCTCCCTCCCCCACCCTCTCCTTCCCTCCTCCTGCCTCCCTTTGCCAGCCTCTCAGGTGAGCTGGGGAGGTGGAGCGAGCCACCTGCCTTCTTCTCGGCCGGAGCAGGACGGAAGCGGAGGTTCCTAAGTACTAAGGACGCGCAAGCCGGCACTTGCTGACTCCCGTTGCTGACCTTCACACCGTACCCGCAAGCTATAGGACTGACTCTCGCCATTTTACACGGAGTTCTGAGAGGCTAAGGTCACGCGGACAGCAAGTGGCAAAGCTGGGATTTGAACCCCTGTCCTTCACACTTCAAAGCCAAGGCTGTCCCACAATGAAGGGCACCTTACCTCGCCAGTGCGTCCTCCAAATAAAGCTCTTGTAATATGTATCATTCTCCAAAGTTCTGTAAAAAGAAGCAAAACATTAACGTGATTTGAATTTCCTCAGCAGAGCAAAACAAAAGCCACGACGGTGTGGAGGTGACTCTGGATGGAGGGTGAACCTGCTCCCCCGGGTGGAAAGGAAACCCGAGGTCAGGGGAGCCAGGGGGCTGGAGCTTCTGCTTTAACTGCTTCGGGGGCGCTGCACTTCTTCAGGGAGGCATCCCGTGAGGTACCTGCTACTCCACAGAGCACTCCAAAGAGGGGCCTGCCAGCGGGAAGCTGTGCTAGCTTTTACTTTCTATTTTAGGCAAGTTGCAGGCAGCCCTTTTGTTTGGCTGAGCGTCCCACACGCTCCCCGCGCCCCTGCCCATCGTTCCATCTGCCTCGTGAGGATGGGGGTGGGGGGCTGCCAATAATTTTCACTTAGAAGACCTGTTTCGGGTTTCTTCATCCGGAAAGAAATTAATTTTCCAAGCCACACAATTATAGGCAACTTTTTAAAGAGTTACTGGCGTGCCAGTTTCATGTTTAGATTAACCAGTGCCAGTTTTTCTTTTAAAAAAACAAAGTTTGTGTGAACAAAGTTAAGTCCAAGAAATGTAGTTTTTCTCTATCTCTCTCTTTCTCATGAAATAGTAAAAAAAAAAAAAAGAAAAAAAAGTTGCTTCTACCAGTTTTGGGGGGTTTCCAGGTTTCCAAGAATTTACTTAGCTTGCTACATAATATATTTCTGTGGAAAAATTACAGCAAGAATATCTTTCAGATCATTGCTTTCCAGTCATTGTTTTATTGGTTCCCATATTCCATGAGAACCAGCACTGTCTGGGTTTGCCCCGACATTCCAGAGCCCAGGTCCCCATCCCAGGAACCAGAGTCCTTCTCTGGATGAGGAGTATGGCAGCCATGGCTGTTGCCTTGTCCTTCCCAGATGTGCTGGCAAACCAGAGTGTGGTGTCCTCGGAGCCCTCACTCTGTACCTCACTCCTCTGCACTTCATTCTCCCCAGCATCTTGATTTGGTTCCATCCTGTTGCCTGGGTTCTGCTCCCTGACTATGCCTTGAGGCAGGTACCCACTGTCATCAAAGGGGCTGCCCTGTTTGGAGGGGCAGTAGCACCCAGCCACCTAGAATGGACTTGGGGAACAGAGCTATGCAGCCTTGACCATGCTTCTTTACTCCTGTGCTCCAGCTGTTGTGAGGAGTTAATGGTTCTTCATATTCAGGACTTAGGGAGCAGAATAGGGCACACCTCCCAGGGTTGTTGGCAGGATCAAATGAAATGGTGCCTGTAAAATCCTTAGCCAGGGTCTGGCACCCAGAAAGGGCTCAACAGATGTTTGGTGAGTAGTATAATCAGCTACCTCTTTTTGAGGGTCAGCTATCTGCCATTTAAGGCACTCTACATATGCACTTGAATCCCATGGAAAACCTAAGATGTAGATAAAATTATTACACGTACAGGTGGGTTTAGTAAATTACCCAAAGTCACACAGCTAGTATGTGGCAGGGCCAGGATCTGTCTGACTTCAAAGTTTGTGCCCTTTTGATTATGGGCAGCCTAGGGAGAAGGAAGAAATTATAAATGACTGTTTGTGTGGTGAGCTGAAAAATCTTTATAGGAAGGGGAGTTATAACTGAATCAATATGAATAACTTGCGATTATCCTTGTATCTTTGGGGTGACTATGGAAGACAGTGACATAATGCTGATTACATGGATAGATATAAGTACCAGTGGACAGCAGCCACCTTTGGGTCTCCTGATCGCCCTCTGCCTAAATTCCCAAAGCCTCGTGGGGCCCTTCTAAGCACAGGCTAGAGATGGGTCTGTGTACTGGCTCTATGTACTGATCAGGACTCTCTGTTTCTGCAAAAGACAGAAACCCAACCCAAACTAGTTTAAGCAAAAAAGAGATATAATTGGCTTATGAAACTGATAATGGGAAGGTTCAGCTTCAGGCATGGCTTGGTCCAGGAGTTCAACAATATTATCTGGACTTAGCCTTATCCATATCTCAGCTCTAGTTTCCTCCATGTTGGCTTTATTCTCAGGTTGGTTCTCTCACTGACTTTTTTTGGCCCTCATTGGTCAGACCCAAGTAAACTTGGGTCCTTAAAATAAAAAAATCATGGTTCTCTTTATTAAAAGAGGGTACGGATGCTGACAGGCAGGAACAATAGATGTCCACCCCACCCTGCCTACTATGTAGCACCATCAATCAGAAAGATGATAGAGAAAAAACATTAATAGTGAACATTTCTTTTTTTTTTTTTTTTTTTTTTTTTTTTTGCCGTACGCGGGCCTCTCACGGTTGTGGCCTCTCCCGTTGCGGAGCGCAGGCTCCGGACGCGCAGGCTCAGCGGCCATGGCTCACGGGCCCAGCCGCTTGGCGGCATGTGGGATCTTCCCGGACCGGGGCACGAACCC
>NW_021146884.1:19510-25000 GCF_002837175.3 Physeter macrocephalus
CGCGTCCCCTGCATCGGCAGGCGGACTCTCAACCACTGCGCCACCAGGGAAGCCCAATAGTGAACATTTCTGACATAAAGGACACTCATAAGTCAAACAGGCCGGGGAGGTGTAATTAGAACTGTTTCCAGTTACACAGAGGACCCAAGAGCACCCAGGATCCTCCAGTTTCAAGTCAGGCTAGGTAATTCTAAATGATAGAGTAAAAACTTGATATCATAGGGATTGTGTTGGAAGGTCTTTAGAAATCCTCAGTGTCCTACTGTAGCAAAACGCTTTAAAAATATAATATATAGTAATATAAATATAATACATAATAAAATGCTATTACAATATAAATATATACAAATATATGTAAACGTGTATATGTGTACATATATACTATTATAATATAATGATATATAAATTAATGTAAAAATGCAATAAAGTCCTTCTGAACTAACTGCACTAAAGATCCTTGCAGACCCTTAATGAGAGTCACCAGGCACACAACTATAAATAAAACATTACAATCCACAGGGTGGATGCCGGGCTGTTGACTAGGTTGGTCACAAGATGCGTGATGATTTGTTCCTTGCACCAATCTGATGTAATTCAAACTGGTGCCTGAGCGAATTGGCAAATTATTAGATGTCACGGACCTTTGGTCACTTCTCGAACAGTCAAGCTTGAGAATGTTCACTGGATAAGTACAACGTGCTGCTTTCCTGCCATTGAATGTGTCCTGAGCCAAGGGTGAGGCCGCTGAGGCCCGGATGTTCCGGGCACCCGGGAACAGGATTGGAAAGTAGGCAGGCTTCCCACCTTCTGCCTGGAGTGGGTCTCCCAGCCGCCACGCTCCCCCTCTGGGCCTTGTCCCCACTCCCCATCCTGTACTGTCCCCATCATTGGAGTGGAGACTCTGGACCCCATTCAGAGGAGCGAAATTGCCCTTGATGTCAATCAGGGGTGTCAGTCCAGGAACACTTCAATGTCATGTCCACCACAAGAACAAGGAGCAGGTAAAACCCACCTGAACAGGTGTCTGTATCTCCGCAAAGTGTTCACCCTCCTCCCATTGTCTCTCCTGATTCTCTGGCTGCCAACATTATTAGCTTCATTTTTACACAGAGGGAACTGGGGCTTCAAGAGGTTCCGCTGTCATTGCTCCAAATCACACAGAGAGGAAGAAAACGAGACCAGATTTAGTCCCATCCCAAGTAATCCATATGTTCCCTTACCAAGTAGTTATTGGGCATTAACTAGGTGCCAGGCAGGGTGCTGGGGCCTGGGAATTCCTTGAGGAGCAGAACAGACTGCCTCAGTGAGTTTAGAATCTACCAGGAGACAGACTTCGTAGAGCCATCATAAAGCGTACTATGTATCAAGTTATGCGTGGCGCTGTGAGGTGAGGTGCCCAGAGTGTGATGCCTGGAACGGGGAGATCTGTCTTCACCTGGACTCCCCTACAAGCTGATCCTGAGACAGGGTTTGGGTGCAAGTTGTTCATCTGGGGGGAATGTAGAGAGGGAGTGGGTCAGGGCAGGAAACCAGTAAAGGACACGTCAGTGGGGTACTGCCAGCTGTGGGTAGCTGAGCTCAGCGTGCCTGGGGATGCTCTGAGAGATGGTGTAGAGCACCAGCACCCCACGACCGAGTGATGTGGCTGGGGGTTTATCTCCAGCTCCTGTACCTCATTGATTGAACGGTATTCGTAGGGGTGTTGACTCCCCAGCACTTCCAACCTGCACGGGGAGCCGGCTGAATCTTAAAGCAGCCAGAGGGGACCTTCAGGCAGACAGAGGTGGGCGCTGGAGGGAGGGAGCTGTCAGCCCATAGGGACCCTTTCTCCAAAGCCCCAGGACTCAACTCAGCCGCACTGACAGTACCTGCTGCACTAATCCCATAACTGGGTTAAGGGCAAAGAGGGTGAGCCAGAGGGAACAGAACATGCAAAGGTGCAGAGGCTGGAGGGAGCCCAGGGTCTGAGAACCAGGAGGAGGTCAGAGCGCTGACCTGATGGTGCACGGGCTGTGGGAGGAGGCTGGGAGGCTGGGAGCTACCTGAGGCCGGGGAAGGCTTTCAGGAGGTGGGCGGCTCACCTTTTAGGGGCACCTGTCTGGCTGCAGTGTGGAGTATGATTCGGAGAGGGTCACAGATGAAACTGGGTAGGAGGTTCTTGTGTGTATGTTTGGGGGGGTCCGGGTGAGAGACGACGCTAGCGGACCTGGCGAGGTGGTGTTTGAGTTGGAGGGGACACGGTTAAAGTCAGCAGGACTCCTGCTCTCTGCTTCCTCCACCCGTATCCCCCCACACCTCCACCAAGGACAGAGTGTGGTGGACCTTCGCTGGACCCGCTCCTGTTGACCTCCCATCTCAAGAGTAGGATGAGGCCTACGAAGAACACCAGAAAGAAACGAGGGCATTTGCTTTTAAGAGGTGTATGAATTAGGGCTCCTGGGAGTGAATGCCAGACAGGAACTTCAGCCAGAAGGACATTCACTAGAATGCTCTCAGAGCTTCAAAAACTTGTGCAGGTGGAGGGACCAGGCTTGAGAAATGGATGGGGACCAAACGGGCTCCAGGCAGCAGGAATCTCCCATTCTTTCATTCCTTAAACACTTACTGAGTGCCTACTACATTCCGAGCATCGTGCAAGCGCTGTGGATAGGGCATTGTGCGAGGCACTGTCCCTCCTCTCTCAGGCCTACATTCTTATGGGAGAAACGAGCGATAAACGTGACAAGTGAGGAGAGCACCTGAAAACGGTAAAGGAGGGGACTTCCCTGGTGGCGCAGTGGTTAAGAATCCACCTGCCAATGCAGGGAACACAGGTTCGAGCCCTGGTCCTGGAAGATCCCACCTGCTGCGGAGCAACTAAGCCTGTGCGCCACAACTACTGAGCCCACGTGCCTAGAGCCCATGCTCCGCACACAACTAGAAGCCACTGCAATGAGAAGCCTGCGCACCGCAGCAAAGAGTAGCCCCCACTCGCCGCAACTAGAGAAAGCCCGCACGCAGCAACAAAGACCCAGGGCAGCCAAAAGAAAAGGGTAAAGGAGGGTACGGGGATGTGTAGAGCATGGGTTCCACTTTAGATGGGGGGACAGGGAAGTCCTTTCCAGTGGAGCCCTCAGAGGAACGTCTGAGTGAAGAGGGGGAGGAGGCAGGCAAAGCTGGGGGAAGAGCATCCCAGCAGGAGTGCAGAGGCTGGGGTGGCTATTGCTGGCCTGATGGAGCAGGAGAGGTTAGGATTGTGGATTTTGAGTGAGACGGCAAGACACCGGCATGATTTGAACAGGGGGCTGACGTGATCAGGTTTACACGTTGGAAGGATCACCCCGACTTTTGTGTGGAGAACGGATCATAGAGGCCCAAGGAAAAAGCCCAGTTAAGATGCTACTGTAGGGATCCCAGCGACAGATGATGGGGGTGAGGGAGCTATTACAGCAGGAAGTAAGAAGTGACCAGACTCAAGACTTTCTTTGGAGGCTGAGCTGACAGTACTGACAGATTCATGTTTGAAGGAAAGAGAGAAGTCAAGAATAACACCTAGGTTTCTGACCAAATGAGATGCCATTTACTGAGATGGGGATGGCTTGGGACAGTTGGGGAATCGAGAGCTGTGATTGTATGTGGTGGTGTCATGGTAAGTCACACAAGACCTTTGGAAGGATCCCTGATGTTAGATATATGCTCCAACTATCCCACATCTTTGTGTCCCTTCCTCAAGATCCAAAGTCATTTGCATGCTCCCTAGCTGATCTCAGGCTGGACAGAGAGGCCCAACCTTTGGGTGCTGGCCATTCCCTCCCAGAGAAAGCCCACCCAGGGAGCACCCTAGAAGAGAGTCGGTGCTGTTAGGAATGGGGTGGGATGTTGGACGATCCAAAATGAGCGAGAATCCACTCTAAGAAGACAAGCCTGAGGGTAAAGACTGCCCGTGGAAGGGCAGTCCGGCCAACCAAGAGCCAGCATGTGCTGTGTGCTCTAAGGTCAGGGGCTAGGACAAATGAGCAGAAGCTCCAGGGAGGCAGATTTTGATTTGGTGTAAGACAGAAATTTCCAACACTTTCCAAGGTCACCTGGGCCACTGGGATGCAGCCATTCCCGGGCACTTGACTCATTTAAGAGTCAGCTGGCCACGCTCTTGGACGGATGCGGAGGAGAAAGCTAAGCATAGTAGGTGATTGAACCAGGTGAGGGGCTTGAAGTGTTTTGACTGAGCACTCCCATCAAGAAAATATTTTGAGGCTGCATCTCCAATATCTACATGTCTGTGCTTGTTCGTTCCAACGTACATTGTTCTACCAATATAATTATAACTATGCCTACAATAAACCATCACAAGATAGACTTTTAAAAGGATGAGCAACAGATGAAATAAACCTGTTTTAAGTTAATTTTCATTGTATTAACAAAACTAAAAATCTTTTATCAACAAAATATTAGATTAATTATTAATATTTCAGAGCAATGTGATTGAAAATATTTCATTATTTGTTTTATTGGTTTCCCACTCTGTAATGTGAAAGCCTGGTTCTAAATTTACTTGAATACTTGGTTTTAATAATGGTTGAGTTGTACAGGATAATTTTAAAAGATGCCTGGTTCCAAGCATCAGACAGACAGCATTGGCCATAGTTAGCAGTTAGTGAATCATTATTTCCGTTTTTCGGCCCCACCCATCAATTGGTTTAAACATTTTAAATGAAATGTGGTTAGTAATTCTATATCTCCTTTGATGTTAATCAGTTATTCTTGAAATGGAATTGGAAGGTATTGCAGTTTTATATATATATATATATATATATATATATATATATATATATATATAGTTTGGATGCTGAATGTTGTGTATTTTACATTGTCATGGGTTTGGTTATATTCTTATTTATTTATTTAGGCTGCATTGGGTCTCAGTTGCAGCATGCGGGCTCTTTGTTGCGGCATGCAGGCTTCTCTCTAGTTGTGGCATGCGGACTCCAGAGTGCACGGGCTCAGTAGCTGTGGCGTGCGGGCTTAGTTGCCCCGTGGCATGTGGGATCTTAGTTCCCTGAACAGGTATCGAACCCTCATCCCCTGCATTGGAATGTAGATTCCTAACCACTGGACCACCAGGGAAGTCCCCTTATATTGTTTTAACTGTGATGAAATACACAAAATCTAAAATTCACCACCTTAACCACTGTTAAGTGTACAGTACAGTAGCGTTAAGTACATTTACATGTTTTGCAACCAATCCCCTGAATTTTTCATTTTGCAAAACTGAAATTCTATACCCATTAAACTATAATGCAGTTTTATATTTTAATAATTGGGCACAAAATCCAATTAAATATTTCATTTTTTTTCTAGATTTTAAAGTACATACCTAGAGGAATTTATTGTGACCACACGTATAATTTTTTTTGCAACAAAATCGAAATCACAGCATGTTGGAAACATTTTAAAACATCTGTTTCAAAATGATCTCTTTGCAGAATGTTTCTTTCAACAAGAAGTTAATTT
>NW_021146885.1:0-25000 GCF_002837175.3 Physeter macrocephalus
GATAAGCCAGACTTGTCCGGGGGATGAGGTGATGCAGTGTGGAGCGGGCAGGACAGGACCTGTGCAGCCCCTCCCTCTCCCCACATGTAGGCCCTCCAAGGCTGGGTGTCAAGCAGTCATAGCAGTTTCTGGTCAGCTCCTTGCCTGTGGTATTGTAATAAGGGGGTGGTAGATGCTCTGGGGAGCATCTCCAACCCCTTCTGTGCCCAGGGAGCATACATCTTAAGTCCTGACCCGGAGAAGGTTCTGGAGCCTGCATGGCCCATCACAACAGCCCCACCCCAAGGAGCCACAGAGATGGCGCTCCTTACACTGGCCCAGTGCTGTGTGGACTTGACCGGCCGCTCTCCATATCGCAACCACTGCTGGTCAGGGCCTTCTGACCACTATTTCCTGGGGTCTCAGTTACAGTGGAGGGTAACGCATGGCTTTTTTCTTTCAGCAATGGACAACCTGCAGGAGAGAGCTCTGCACATCCGGAAGGTCCTCCTGGTCCTGCCCAAAACCACTCTGATTGTCATGAGATACCTCTTTGCCTTCCTCAACCAGTGAGTAGACTTCCCAGGGAGCAACTGATTGGGCCTTAGCTTCAGTCACTGGAAGTTTACGTAGGGACCTATGTTGATTCCTCCAGCCCAACAGATACTTATTGAACACCTGCTGTGTGCTGGGCACGGTTGTAAGATGTAAGAATACATTGTGAAATAAGAGACAAAAGCCTGGATACCGTTTGGCTCATGTTCCAGCAGAGGACACAGACAATTACAGAAACATGAGGTAGTAATAAGTGCTTAGAAGAATAAGGAAGTGTAAGTTAAGGGATCAGGGGCAGAGGTGAAAGAGGGAGAGACACTGCAGAGGGGCCTTCAGCAAAGGCCTCTCTGGGGAGACGGTGTGTGAGCAGCAGCCTAAATGAAGTGAAAGAAAGAGCCACGGGGATGGTCAAGGTCATCAAGCCCCAAAGTCATGGCAACAGTGAGTTTAGATTTGAAGAAGCCATTGGAAAGTTTTAAGCAGAAGAGTGTTGTGATCTGATTTTTTAATATATTTTTAAAATCTGCTTCATGGAGAAGTTACCAGAGAGTAATATGGAGAGAAGCGGGAGAGACCTCACCAGAGGTTATTGTGCAGTCTCGGTCGGGAGTGGTGGTGGCTTAGACCAGAGACGGAATGGTGGAGGGTGATGGGAGGGGTCAGGTGTAGGATCTATTTGGAATACAGCTTTGATAGGACCTGCTGATGGGTAGTATATAGAATGTGAGGAAAGAGAAAAATTCTACATTTTTGACATGAGCAGCAGGGAAGCCGTGATGCCATTTGTGGAGCTGGGGAAGACAAGATGTGGAAGAAGCAATCAGGGCAAGGTGCTGATGTGGACATGTTAACTTGAGGTACCCGTTAGCCCTCCAGGTGGAGAGTCTAAGTAGGCAGCTGAACGTAGGAATCGGATGCTCAGGGAAGAAACCCGGAGCAGAGATAACAGTGTGGGGTCGTTGTGTACTGATGGTATTTAGCTGGTCAGCCAGGGAGTGAGTGTAGCTAGAAGAGAGGTCTGAGGATCAGAGGGGCCTTGGGCTTAGCCAGAGTATTTCTCCCTGTCTGAGCAGTGTGTCCTCGCCCAGGGCAGGCATGGAGGGCAGCAAAGACAACGAGCAAGGACGTACTTCTCCCCTTAGGCACCTCTGTCTTTCCACGTTGCTTTCACTGCAGCATCGCCCTCAACAGCCTAGGCCAAAGTTTATCAGTGGGCAACCCGAGGGCCAGATAAGGCCCATAGATGTGTTCCCTTTAAGTCCACTCTGTCTGGAAAACATTGAACCATTTAAATATTGGGAGATTTTACTTTTTAAAAAAAAATCTAGATTTCTAGCTTCTCTTGAAAAATATCACTAGGTCTAGCAGCACTGGATCTGCACGCCCACGCGGCCGCCGTTCCCTGTGAAGTACGAGCTGCTGCCTAGATGAGGCGGTCAGGCACCCCCAGTTCACCACAGTCCCCAGCTCTCCCCGAAAGTCCCCGATGCTGAGGCTGAATTCAGTTGCCGTTATCATCTCTCTAGCTTTATGGCTTTTCATAGAGTGGGGAAACATTTCTTTAGATCCATGAATTCTACTTTTTTTTTTAATTTATTTATTTTTGGCTGTGTTGGGTCTCCGTTTCTGCGCGAGGGCTTTCTCCAGTTGCGGCGAGCGGGGGCCACTCTTCCTCGCGGCGCGCGGGCCTCTCACTGTCGCGGCCTCTCTTGTTGCGGAGCAGAGGCTCCAGACGCGCACGCGGGCCTCTCACTGTCGCGGCCTCTCTTGTTGCGGAGCAGAGGCTCCGGACGCGCTGGCTCAGTAGTTGTGGCGCACGAGCCCAGTTGCTCCGCGGCATGTGGCATCTTCCCGGACCAGGGCTCGAACCCGTGTCCCCTGCATTGGCAGGCGGATTCTCAACCACTGCGCCACCAGGGAAGCCCTCTATTTTTTTAAAAAAGGGAAAACAAAAAGTAGACCAAAGGGCTAGGGTGTTTTAGCTCATATTGCTTTGTGAAAATGAAGACTCTTCCTAGTGGGTTGGTCCCTACTTCAAAGAAATACAAGTTCAGAGGCCATCTCAGGAGGCTCAGCCTGCTTACAGACCAGGGTCAGCCTGACCTTGAGGCATCTGGGTTAGCAGCCCCCGCCTGAGACCTTTCAGGGGCAACCACACTGTCCTCTAGCCCTGTTGCTGGCCCTGCAGAGCGACAGAGGGTCCTGGCCCAGCAGCCTGCTGCTTCCACGTAGCTGTGTCTGCACCATTCATTAGCCAAGCCCTGACTCAGCACCACAACTGCCTTTAGTTGAGAACCCCTCATGACTCACACAGGGTTTCACTTGCTGCCCGTTTTAGGCAGGCAGAAACTCTGGTAATGACTCTTAAGCCAGTCGGTCGCCTCAGGGCCACCAGGCCTTGTCTCCCCTCATTGACCAATACCTGCCCTCAAAGAGCCTAGCATGTCGGTCATGGGTAAACAGGCAGGGGAGCAGGCAGGTCCTGGGGTGACTGTGTGTGTAAGCACAATGGCCTCATCCTGCCCATATTTTCCGCCTGCTCAGTGGAGGAGTGAGGGAGTTTGTGGGTGGGGAGAAACGGTAGAGGAAGCATCATAAGAGCTGGAGAGGGTGGCCACTGTCAAAGGAAACATGGAAAATTGCACCCATTCAAATGATGACTTTTGTTTTGTTTCACTTCTTTTTCTGGTTAAAAAAAGATTAACTTGCTCATCAAAGTCTTTCATTGAAAAGATGCAGCATTAATAACCACAGTGTTTCCTAAAATAATAAATGGAGTGCAGGACACAGGTGATAGAGAAGACTGCACAGGAAGGTGACAGGTGATAAGTATGCACTTATCAACAGGTGTAACCAGAGTTGGCAGGTAGCTCCTCATGGAGACTCTCCCTGGGCCCAGACTTTTAGGCCCCCTCTCCTTTGCTGTTACATGTCCTGACAGTGTGTACTTTATTCCTGGCTATTGTCTTTTTTGGGGTTGTACACATCCTCCATCTCAAGGAACTGAGATATATGTATGGAACGCTTTACACAGTGCACCAGTGCTGTGTGGACTTGACCTGGTTCCACATATATCTATATAGCTAGTGTTCAATCCACTGTATGAACCTTGGGTACGTGCCTGTCCAGCAGGCCTTGTTAATTATTAACGTTATCCTTTCTTAGCATCTGCATTGATGATCAATTGCTGTGTAATAAATTACCCTAAAACTTAGCAACTTCAAACAATAAGCATTTATTGTTATGTCACAGTTTCTGTGGATCAGGAATCTAGGTGCAGCTTAGCTGGGGCCTCTGGCTCCAGGTTTCTTGAGGTTGCAGTGAATGTATTGGGGGCAGGGCTGTAGTTTCTTCTGAAGGCTCGACTGGGAAAGGATCCACGTGGTGTTGGCAGGATTCAGTCCCTTGCAGGTTGTTGGACTGAGGGCCTCCTTTCCTGGCTGCCTGTTGGTCAGAGGCCTCCATCAGTTCTGCACCACATGGGCCTCACCATAGAGCTGCTCGTGATATGGCAGCTGGCTTTGCTCCAAGCCAGTGAGTGAGAGAGTGCCCAAGAGAGCAGCCAGCCTTTGTAACCTAATCTCAGAAGTGATGTCCCATCACTTCTGCCGTACTCCATTCACTAGAAGCGAGTCACTAAATCTAGCCCACACGCAAAGGGAGAGAACTACACAAGGGCATGTATACCAGTAGGCAGGGACCATAGGGTTCATTTTAGAGGCTGCCGGCCACAGCATCTGTACTACTCAGTGGGTTTGCACCCTGAAACAAAGTGCAGGAAGCTCCCCCTCACTACTACTGACTCTGCTGCTTGCCTTTTGAAACCTGATTTCTTCAGATGTCAAACAATGTAGACTTTTAGTCTCTTGCTAATCAAGCGAGGTCCATAGACCAGCAGCATGAGCACCATCAGGGAGATTGTTAGAAATGCAGAATCGCAGTTCCTTCCCCACCCCACCCCCAATGACCTATGAGTCAGAATCTGTATTTTGACAAAATCCCCGATGAGTCATAGGCACATGAAGGTCCGAGAAGCATCACTCTACATCCTCAAATATTGCCCCATAATCTGAAAGAGGGAATTGGTGGTGCTTCTTTCACTGTTAAGGCACCTCAGCCGCTCTCCAGAAAAGCTGAGTCTTCCTCCAAACTTCACCATCTCAAGTGCCTCCCAGTTTGGAAAGATTCTGTCTGCGCTGCTCTTCTGACTTTCACGAGGAGTGTTTTAGCTTCTGTATGAAAATGGACAAGTAGAATTGTGGCTGGATTGTCCTAGAGACTCACAGATGCTCATGTATTTATTCACTTATTTATTTAACATGTATTTATTAAGCATTTACTGTGTGCTAGGCCCTGTTTTAGTTGCTGGATATCTAAGATTGCACCAAACAGTCAAGGTCTCTGCCCTCATGGAGCCTATGTAGCACACAGAACTGGAGGAAGACAGGCAAAACTGATAAGAACACGGGTCATGGGACTTCCCTGGTGGCACAGTGGTTAAGAATCCACCTGCCAATGCAGGGGACACGGGTTCAAGACCTGGTCCGGGAAGACGCCACATGCCACGGAGCAACTAAGCCCATGAGCCACAACTACTGAGTCTGTGCTCTAGAGCCCACGAGCCACAACTACTGAGCCCACGTGCCACAACTACCGAAGCCCACACGCCTAGAGCCCGTGCTCTGCAAGAAGAGAAGCCACCGCAATGAGAAGCCCACTCACCACAACGAAGAGTAGCCCCTGTTCGCCTCAACTAGAGAAAGCCTGCACACAGCAGTGAAGACCCAACACAGCCAAAAAGAAAGAAATTAATTTTAAAAAAAGAAAGAAAGAAAGAACATATGTCAGAGGATAAGGGCTGTGGAGAAAATTAAAGCATGTTACGGGGGTGCTTCCCTGGTGGCGCAGTGGTTAAGAATCTGCCTGCCAATGCAGGGGACACGGGTTCGAGACCTGGTCCGGGAAGATCCCACATGCCAGGGAGCAACTAAGCCCGTGCGCCACAACTACTGAGCCTGAGCTCTAGAGCCCACGAGCCATAACTACCGAAGCCCACATGCCTAGAGCCCGTGCTCCGCAACAAGAAAAGCCACCGCAATGAGAACCCTGCGTACCGCAAGGAAAAGTAGCCCCTGCTCGCCACAACTAGAGAAAGCCGGCATGGCAGCAATGAAGACCCAAAGCAGCCAAAAATAAACAAATAAAGCATGTTAGGGGACTGGAGAGTGTAAGGGGTGGGTGTGAGGGTTTCCTCTTTAATATACAGTGGTCAGAGACACCTCACTGAGCAGGTGACAGTGGGCAGTGGTGTAGGAGGAGGACCAAGAGGGAACGGTGTCCCAGAAGCCACATAATGTGTTTCAAGGAGGGTGTGATAACTGGGATAATGTGATGACAGGTCAGCTAAGAAAAGGACTGAGAACTGATTTAGCAGCATAGATGTCACTAGTGACCTTGATGGGTGTCGTCTTGGTGGAGGAGGAGGGGCAAAATCCTGATGGTGTCAGTTCAAGCAAGAAGGGGTGCTGATGCTGGATAAACAAAATGTGGTAGATCCGTACAGTGGGGTCGTATTCAGCTAAATGCTACTGGACTGTATACTTTAAAATGGTTAAAATGGTAAACTTTCTGTTGTGTGTATTTTACCACGATAGAGGGGTTGGGGGGCCGCACGGGAAGAGAGCAAGTGTGTGAATCTGCTAGGGCTGCCATAACAAAATACCATAGACTGGGTGGCTTAAACAACAGAAATTTGCTTTCTCACAGTTCTGAAGTCTGGGAGTGCAAGATCAAGATGCCAGCAGGCTTGGTTTCTGGGGAGACCTGTCTCCTTGGCTTGTAGACATCCACCTCACTGCATCCTTCCATGGCCTTTCTTCTGTGCACACAGTGGGAGACAGAGCTCTGCTCTCTTTTCCTCTTCTTATAAGGACACCAGTCCTGTAGGGTTTGGGCCCCACCCTTATGACCTCATTTAACCTTAATTACCTCCTTAAAGGCCCTGTCTCCAAATACAGTCATATTGGGGGTTAGGGCTTTAACATATGAATTGGGGGGCAGGGAAGACACAATTCAGTCCATAACAGAACTGGTGAAGAAGAACCAGAGAATCAGAGACAACTCTCAAAGAATTTTATTATAAAGAGAATAGAATCGGACAGTAATTCAGTGTGGATATGGGCTTAAGAGAGAATTTTGTTTTTAAGATGGGTGGTATTGCTGCACATTGGCATGCTAGCGGGGGTGACCCCATAGAGAAGAACTGATGATGGAGGAGAGAGCAAGGTAATTGCTGGAGCGCTATTCTTGAGGAGGTGAGAGGGGATAGGATTGACTGCATAGGGAGGAAGGCAAGTCAGTTAATAGATGTGGGAGCATGGAAGTTGGGGACAGGTGGCTTTATAGGCAAGGGGAGTGAGGGAGTGCCTTTGAAGGGCCATCAGGAAGAGTCAGCCACAATTACCTTCCACTTCTTATCTCTTAAGGAGCCTTTTGGGAAAGTCTGTTAAACCATGGATCTACAGATTCTCACCCCCACGTTTTGCCTGGGGCCATGGTGAATAATACAATTTCTCTTCATCCCTTTCAAACCTGAAATCAACCCTGATGCATAATATCTTACCCATGGTCTGTTGTTTGTTGCCACATCAAACCCCTGGAGGCCATGAAGTTGAAGGTTTTTAATGGAAATGTCATATGTTTAAAACAGTGTGTTCAAAGCTTTGTGTTCTCCCTGAGGATTTAAGGTTTTGATTTGGGGATGCAGAGCCCTCAGCTTGTTAGATTATGCCTGTCAGGAGAAGAAGACGGTGGACACCTGTAAGTCAATTACTGCCAAACGTCAGCGGCCCTGCTTTCCATTCCCAGACTGGAATCGAAGGTCCTATGTCAAGAAGCAAACAGGACATTAAAATGACAGAAAATATTTCTTGAACATCACCTATGTGCCAGGCACAGTGCTAAGTGCTTTGCACATATTACCTTGTTTAATCTTCACAACAGCCCATCAAGGGGGCACATAATTGCCCCCATTTTATGAAGAAACTAGGGACCTAGTACCAAACGATGGTAAGCCATGGAGCTGGGACTCAAAACCAGGTCTGCTTGACTCTAAAATTCTTGGGATGTTTTGTTTTTCTTTTTAAATGTAATCAGAGATACAAATGTGGATCATTTTTTTTTTAACATCTTTATTGGATGTTAAAAAACATCCATTCTGCTTCATAACAAAGTGAATCAGTTATACATATACATATATCCCCATATTTCTTCCCTCTTGCATCTCCCTCCCTCCCACCCACCCTCCCTCTCCCACCCCTCTAGGTGGTCACAAAGCACCGAGCTGATCTCCCTGTGCTATGCGGCTGCTTCCCACTAGCTAGCTATTTTACATTTGGTAGTGTATATATGTCCATGCCACTCTCTCACTTCGTCCCAGCTTCCCCTTCCCACTCCCTGTGTCCTCAGTCCATTCTCTACGTCTGCATCTTTATTCCTGTCCTGCTCCTAGGTTCTTCAGAACCAACAAATGTGCATCATTTAAAAGTAAAAAGTCCAGAAAAGTGCATGATGATAAACAGGCTTCCCACACCAATCCTGATTTTCTCATTCCCCCCAAAACCCACTACACTGGACCTTTTTAAGGTGCTCAAAAGAGGATGAGTTCAAATCAATTAGGAAAGTTCACTTGTGTTATGGACAGAACCTAAAGAAATATAGTACAGTTCTTAGAGGAGATGGCATATATAGAAGTCGATACCAAAAACCCATTTTTTTTAAAAGAGGGAGCTGTTACCAGTATTATCCATTTTAGATATTTCTTTAAAAATAAAAATCCAGTGTTTGAGGTCTTATACTAGGTACAGCCATCAGAGTCTTCAAGGATTATTAGCACCATTATATTATATACAAAATTGTGTGCATTTGTTATGTGCTCATATATGAATTTCCCTGGGGAGAGAATCCTTAGTTTTTGTCAAATTCTTGAAGGAGCCTGTGTCCCTCAAGTAGTTAAGCACCATGGCTTTACCCCCAGAACTTAGGTGTTCCAGTAGATTGGAAGAGAAAGAAGGATCTTGGTCTGTATTTTAATGGGAATAAGAAATGGACCTGGACCCGTGAGAAGTGGACCGCAGTGCACGAACACAGGTCCTCTCTGGCCCTGGTCATTGTAGCCACCTAGGAGTTGAGCAGTCCTTGCCTTAGAAGGCCGGGCAAGATTCCTCTTCTCTCAGTGGGCTTAGACTGGGACCCTCAGGCCTAGAGTTTATTTCCCTTTGACCACCAGGCTTCCCAGAAACTACTACTTTTCTTCCATGTTACCAAAACGTTGTCAGATCACACTAAAGAAACGGGCTTCCTCCTCCTTGTCCCTCCATGACTCAAGGAACCAGCAGGCCTGGGATGGGCTACAATTTTAGCCCCGTGGCACCTCATGCCTCCGTTGTCCCTGCTAAGGTTCCCAAGCTAATTATCTCTCCTGTCTCTCTCCAGTTTTTATTTGACCAAGAAGTAGACTTGGAAACTTCTACCAGCCTTTTCTGAATCTCTGCTCTCTTTTAACTCAGGAGCCAGAGAAGGATTATAAAATTAAACCTTTAAAACCTCCTATGAAGCAGTCCAGCCACTGAGATCCATCAACTCCCCCATCTCAGGCCTCCCTGTATCTGACCGGGTCCTACAGAGCAGTGGTTCTCAGCCATGACAGTTGTGTGTCACTGTCCCACTTCACATGTTCTGCAGTGATTCTCTAAGGGGACCGGGGACGTATCTGAATCTTCAGTGAAGGAGAGAATCATTGAGATAGAGACCAGCTTGGTAATTTGAGTCTGGATGCTGGGTACACTAGAAGTAAACTCTGCTCAGTTCTGAAGAACAGCTACTCAGATGAAGACCTCTGAGTCCCAGGCCTCTGGCTCAGCACCATGGCTTTGGTATCCTCTCCAGATCTGTCAGAATCCAGATGCCTACGAGGGAGGCAAACCCCGTAGCAGAGCTCACATGTCTGCAGACTCTTAGGGGCAGGGTACATCCAGAGCTAGCCCAGCCTTCAGTGCCTGGACAGAAAGACCAGTGGGCACTCACCACTGAAGGGCTTGGGTCCTTGGCCAGGGTTGGAGGTATGGCTGGAGCAGCTGCTGGCTGGAAAGGGGGAGTTCCTGGAATAAAATACCTGATAATGAAGTCAGACTGCGTCCAGGGGAAGCCTGAGCAGGAACTGAGCTACATGCTGACCTTTTCCTGAATAAATCCTGAATGTAATAGTGGAGGAGGATATTATGAAAATGGAAAACAATTGCATTCGCTGTTCCAGGAAGAAATTCACGGGCTTGATGGAATACAAAAGCTAATCGGTTGGCTATTTTTTAAAATAAGTCTAGAGCTTAGAATGGAATATCCCTAATAATTTGATTATTTTGCCATTCAAGAAGGTACACAACGCAGAATGTCTGCGTCTTCTGACTGTGTCATTACCAGGGCAGCCCGAGGGGCTCCGTCTGTTCTGTCAGCTTAGTGGGTTGGTCTGTGGGAGCATATCCAGCCCTGCAGAGTGGTGTGTCCTCAAGGCAGGGTGGATTTGGTGGATATGGTCTAGGGTTGGGGTGGGGATTGGGGGGTAAGTAGGATTTGAACAGGGAGCTAGAGAAAGAAGAGGGGGGAGATCTGCAAGGAGGGACCTCCACTTTGCCTTCCCTCGGCTCCTGAATGACTATCCTGCTGGTCATTTTCTTCTCCCCCTACCAGCTTTCTAGAAGGGCTCTGACGCCCAGAAAAGCAGGTGGCCGTTTGTGGTACTTCTGTTCTTGTTCCTGGCAGTGCCTCCTGTGATTGTGTTTTCTGGGCATTCATGCGAGTGCTTTTCAGCTTGCCCCCTTTTCCTTCTCCTCCAGTTTATCACAGTTCAGTGAAGAGAACATGATGGACCCCTACAACCTCGCCATCTGCTTCGGGCCCTCGCTGATGTCAGTGCCTGAGGGCCATGACCAGGTGTCCTGCCAAGCCCACGTGAATGAGCTGATCAAAACCATCATCATCCAGCACGAGAACGTCTTCCCAAACCCTAGGGAGCTGGAGGGCCCCATCTACAGCAGAGGAGGGAGCACGGAGGATTACTGGTAGGGGGCTCAGGGTTGGAGGAGGTGAAATGTCACCAACACGCACTGGCGTGGGGGCCAGATGGCCAAGCGAGACCGAGGGAAACACCCAGATCCTCCCCACCTCCCACTCCGAGGCACTTCAAGCTGCCAGGATAGGGGGTTGCTGTAGGCAGGGCCTCACCTCGACCCAAACTACTAAGTGCCACTTCAGGCTGCCTCCTTTTTTACGAGTTCTGAGTGATGAGAGACCATTCTGAAAGATAATGACAGCAATAACAGGAACATTAATGATCTCCAGGAAAGGAAATTTGATCAGGTTATACGCAGAACTGCCGTTCATCAGGCAGCAGTGTCTCTCAGGCTCCTGCTCGGAGCTGGCTATTGTGAGAAGAACAGTCCTGCGTCCCAGGGAATTTCTGTCTTATTGGGAAGATTTCAGATATGAAGCGTAATTTCCTGACTGTGAGTTTATACAATGATAATTTAATAATGATCTCAGGCATTTGTGACGAGAAAGCGGGGTAAGGTCCATTTTCGGCAGGTTAGGCCCAGTGCCCCACTGAAGCAGGTTCGTCCTGACTTCAACTGGAAACAGAGATATAAAAGGAATCCCTAGGGCACATCTTTACTAGACCCTTCCGTTAGACAAATAACAGATTTCCATTTTACAGATTAAGTCATTGCAATCTAGAGAAGCCAGGGACAATCTCTGAGGCCACCCCAGTGGTGGGGGTCCCAGCCCTGACCCCTTGACTATCAGTGCAGGGTACCACCCACTGCCCCACACTGCCCCCATCGTGCCACTTACAGGGTCATTTTCCCAGTAAACGCAAAGACAACTGCCTCTCTCTTTTACTCCCTAACATCCCTTACCTCTTCCTCCTCCTCCCTTTCCCTTCTTCCCCTAAACAGTGTTTCAGCCTGGGCTGAAAGCATAAGCCAGCCCAAATCGGATTCCATCTGAATTCAACATCTGGAAGCAATTCAGCCAGCCCCATTGCTATGGACTGAGGTAGGGGAGGACAGGGGAGGTTGCTTACTTAATGAGAGGCCAGTCAGTCCATGCTTCTCCCTGATCCCCACAGAAGGAGCCTCCAGCCCAAGGAGTGAGGAAAGTGCTATTCATGTGTCTGTGAACATAAAAATACCACTGACATCGCTGAGTTCGGTCTTCTCTGCTGTCCTGTAGATCCCGACATCTGAGGCTGAGCTGGAGAAATCTAGGCTCACCAGCTCGGAGAGAAAGCTTCTGGTCACTGACGGATGACTGGTGGGGACTAGGGATGTTGTTCAGGTCTCAGCCTACTGGCTGGTGGGCTCCAGGGAGCTGTCCTTGTGCATGTGACTTGGAGAGTTGGTTTCCCTTGCATGAGTGTTGAAAAGCTGTGGAATAGTGTTCCCGATTCCTGCTTCACCTCCCTTCTCACATATCGAACCACTGCAGGCTCTGGACCCATTCCAGGACACAGAGCCCCACCTCACGGCCCGGTGCAGCAGGGCCCTGGTAGGGCTCACCGGGCACAGATGGGAGGGCACCTTCCTCTCAGTTCTGTCCAAGGTCTTTTCCCAGCACACCACCACCACCCCCCGGCCCCATTGGTTGTGCATCTGCCATTTATTAGCAGCCTCTGGGAAAACCACAAGATTAGTCAGGGCCTGTTACTACCACAGACGGGGTGGGAGGCCAGAAGCACCCCAGGATCAAGAGTAAATGACCTTGGGTAGGAGGGACCATCTGACTGCTGGGTTCATAGCCACTCAGAAGGCTCCCAGCCTCTCCATCGGAAGAGAGAGAAGTGCCAGCGAAGTGAGCTAAGATGGATGAAGGAGGGGAGGGAGGGGTGGCAAAGGGGGATCAGAGCCCAAGTATACTGGAGATGGGCCAGGAGACCAGAACAGTCAGGAAGAGGGAGTACCAGGCCGCTTGGCCTCCCCGCAGCCCCACTGCACCACGCTGACCAGCCCTGAAACCGGAACCCAGTTTTCCAGGACTGCCTGCGGTGTAGCATGCTGGGCTGCTTCTGAGACCACAGGTGTTAGGGAGGCTGGGGTGTGCGTGTGGAATGAGAGAAGCATAGCATTTCAGGGCTAGAAGGGACCTTATAAAGCATCAGCTTGTCTTTACCTTAGAGCAGTGGTTTTCAAAGTGGGGTCCCTGGACCAACGGCACCTGCCTTAACACGGGCTGATTAGGAATGCAAGTGCCCCGACTCCACCCAGACCTAGTGAATCAGAAACTCTGGGAGTGGGTGAGGCAGTCTCTTTTTAACAAGCAGTCCAGGGCTCCGTGAAATTTGGGAGCTGCCGCCTTAGTGGACGGCCAAAGAAATGAACTCAGAGGTCTGGGGAAAAGTGAGCCTTTGCCCTGCACACCCCTGGGGTCCCAGGGGTTTCCAGAATGTCACCAAACTCATTCAGCGGGTTTTGAGGCCCAGAAAACAGTGAGAAAGTGTGCCCACATTTTCTGATAAAGAGGAATCCCTGTTGATGTTCTCCCATAATGTTCTCTGGGGTCTGGAGAGCCTCCTTGGAACTGCCTTGCTTCACACGGGGTGAGTTCTAAATTAGTCCCCTGGTCTTTGAGGAACTTTCTAGGAGTGAAGGACCCGTCCGCTGAGGAGGGAGAGGCTCAAAGGTAGAAACTGAAGCCAGGATGTGGGGTTGAGGGGTGATGGTGCTTCCATAGAACTGCCTGGAAAGTCTCACTTGTTAACTACCTACCGCCAGAGGAAGAAACTTTAGAAATGAACAGGGTTTTTCTCTACTTTTCAGGAAGTCAGAACTTCCTGGTGCCCCTCCCCATGCACTCTGAAGTCCAAGAGATCAGGAGTAGAAATGACTTTCCTAATAACTTCCCTGCTCATTCTTGATTCTCCACCCTGGGTAATTTTAGGCTCCATGAATTCTGTCAAGAACTTGACCCAGCTCTCATCCGCTGCCCTCTTGCAGTGTCCAGCCCACAGCAGACTTTCTTCCCCTGCTTGTGTTTCCCACTCATTTCTATGACTCACCTCCTACTTTCTCACCAGTACTAAACCACAAAGCAGCCAGAGGCATCAAGCAAAATGAGAAAGAATGAAAGAAAACACTGCTTATTAATCACTCCCTCTTATTTCATTGAATCCTAACACAACTCTGTGAGATATATAGACCATTATCCTTGATTTATAGATTAAGTAGCTGAGGCTGAAAGAGATTAAGTAATTGCCCAGGGTCACACAGCTACCAAGTGTCAGAGCTGGTTTTCGGATCCAGTTGTATCCGATGCTAAAGCCCAGTGTTTCCGCTCCACCATGCTCCCTCCAGGAACTAATTCACCTAGAGAAATAGCCCTTGAGGAGCTAAGTTGTTCCGTATTATCGAAAAGATTTATAAGTTCAAATGGGATTCCCCTTGTGTCAAGATGTTGTTACGTCCCATGTAGTGTCGAGTAGTTTTTGTAGCAGGAGCTAGCCTAGAGAATCCCGAGAGCCTTACATTTCATTATAAGCATCTGTCTGGAGTGTGTGATCAGGATTTAGAGAGCCTAGGATAGATCCCATGTCCAAGGAAGCTGTGTGAAAGAGAAGACAAGAATTTTGTAAGCAAATGCTGAGGTCCCAGTTACTCTTGGTTCTGTTGCAGTGACAGCCCTCACGGAGAGACTACCTCGGCTGAAGACTCAACCCAGGATGTGGCCGCAGAGCACCACACAAGTGATGACGGTACGAGGCCCCACTTGGGGTCAGTGGGACTGTGGGGTGGTGAAGCAGAAAGGAGAGATTATATATCCTGTGCTCCTGATGACCCTTCCTGCCCAGTAGTCCCCTCAAGACGAGCAGGGAGCTCTCCTGCCTCCCAGCTTCATTCCCTCCCTTTCTTGGAGAGACAGCCCACCTTCTCAAATAGAGTGGTCTCTGTATTAAACCAGAGGTGAAGAGCTAGACCTTAGCCCTTCACCCTTCTCACCCCACCTCACTGTCCCTCGTCCACCTCCCAGCTCTTTGTCTCGTCTGGCTGTCTCACCAGCATACTGTCAGTCCCTTGTCATGGCCCAGACTCCTGCCAGGTAGCTGGAGACCAAAGGGAAGGAGAGCTCATTTGAAAAACAGAGGGCCCAGGGAATAGTGAAGCTGGGTGCCAAGAACCCGGCAGAAGCAAGCCAGAGGGGGATGGGAATCAGGACGCAGAAACCACATGCTCTCACGCCTGCCGACTGGAAAAATTGACCCTTTCCAAAGCACAGACATGCGCTGCGCAGCCTGGCGTGTGTGCGTCAAGAGCTGGAATGCGCAGCTGTCGTCCGTGAGCCTCAGCGGTGCCCATGATTTATTAGGGTCTGTCCAGCCAGCACATTCCCCCTCCTGCTAACAGTTCTACACCTCCATTTCTGGATCGCTTGGGCTCTGGAAGTCTCAGCAGCTGACAAGGGGCCTCAGAATTTTCTGGGCACAAGAACAAAATGGCACAGACTGCAGTGTTCCCTGCTCCCTGCCTTGCTATGAATTCTGCAATCCTAGGCCAGCTTTTAAAGGAGAAAAAGAAATTAGGATTGCTGATTTGGCTCTTAAGGTCAGATGGATCAATATGATAATTTACCACACAACGGGAAGGGATTTGGTGAACCAGGGAAATTCGTATTTGATTAGAGCCTACGTGTGCCCAGCACTGCTAGAGGCTTTATATGTCTTATCTCTTAATCCCTAGTGAAATTGCTGGAGCTGCTATTTAATAGTTAAGAAAACTGAGGCCGGAGAGGTCGAGTGACAAACCCGCAGCTGTATGGAACTGACATTGGGATATTTAGACAGGCCCCCTCTAGTGAAGTCCCCAGCCCTGCCCATTCAGGAGCAGACCCACCTGCCCCGGCTGTCTAGGCATAGTCTTGTTTGTAAGTAGCCTTTCTCTCCACTACTCAGAATATCTGATTTTAACCCTGGGTTCCTGATTTGTGGGAGCCTTCTTTTTGCTCTCTGACCTCTACCTGCAGCCCAGAACAGATAATGACAACGGTGACAATAATAACAGTGGCTGACACGTATGTAGCACTTACTGTGGGCCCACACAGTTCTCAGCACTTTTACAAATTGTTATTTGTTGACTCCTCATACCAACTTCCTGAAAAAGGCACTATTATTATCCTCATTTTATAGATGAGGAAACGGAAGCTCACACAAAAGTAAAAATACATTGCCTTTGCACACCCCTTTTAATTTTTCAAATCACTTACATGTGCATTTTTCCATGTATTGACCACAAAATATATTTCCATATTTTGCTCCTTGGAAAGTTGATTGGGCAAGTTATTTTCTCTTTATAGAGACTAAAAGTTCATGTTCTAGTAGGGAGAGTGGATAATGTAAATAAATTATTCAAAATACAATATGTTAAGTGTTCTAAATTAATGGAGTTATTTTATAGTCAGAAAGGAAGTGATGCTTACAAGTACAGTATGGCGTAAGGAGCTATGGGAACACCAAGGAAGTTACTAGAGGAAGCAGGTGATGTTTGAGTTGTGATTCAATGTGTTTCATCAGGCAGGTGACAGAGAGAGAGGGATACCAGGTGGAGAGAACAGCATGAGCAAAGGCAAGGAAGGGCATACAAGTGCTTTCAGGGCTTTGCACAGTCTGCACGGGAATACCTGCTTTATAGATCATCCGTGACTTACTTTCACACTAGGTTATCTTCCCACCACTGTAAGTTCAGCTAACTGGGCTCTTCCAGCCAGTTTCCTGAGTCTGTGAGTCCCAACAACATGTGTTTCCTTCTTTTCCACCCGTCTCAGAGTGTGAGCCCATCGAGGCCATTGCCAAGTTTGACTACGTGGGCCGGACAGCCCGAGAGCTGTCCTTCAAGAAGGGGGCGTCCCTGCTGCTCTACCAGCGGGCTTCCGACGACTGGTGGGAAGGCCGGTACAACGGCGTCGACGGACTCATCCCCCATCAGTACATCGTGGTCCAAGACACGTACGTTAGGCCCCCTGCACCTTTAGGGGTCCCTGGCCGCACTGTGGGAGTGAGACTTTATTTCTGGAGCCCCGGAGGATGAGGGAGACCAACCTCTAGGGGGCGCCAACCCAGTCCTGAAGCGTCACGGTTCCTTTGAAGGGCCCCCAGACTCGGAGACTGAGTAGAGAATTGTTTTTTCATCTCTCCACTCTCTACTCCCCCGCCCATCACATCTCCACCACCCTCCCCCACCCCCAGTCATTTTAGAAACTTGCCAGCCAGCGCTCATCCACATTTATACCTGATGAGTGATAATGAGGGGTTATTATTTGACCACTTATATTTCCTTTCTGGAAAGATCAGGTTGGGAAAACATTTTGATTTCTCTGTCTTTTTTTTTTAAACAACCTGATGGCACTTTTCCACTTGCAAATGAAAATGTTGAGTTCATTTTCTGGTAGAAATCTAGCTTAAGCAGCCTTGTGGAAATAACCCAGTTCATTTAACCCAGATGAGGTTGACTTGGAGAAAGACAGGGGAGAGGAGGGGAAAGGATATCGGGGAACAAAGGGAACATGCACTGGTTCCAGAGAGACTTCATCACACGGGCTGTAGGCTGGTTCCTGCTCTTTGAAGCAATGTCTTTGTATCAGGAAGGCTTTTCCCCGTGGCCCCTCAAATCTGCCTCCCTGCCCCATTTGCCCTGCCTCTGACCCCGACTCCCTCCCCTTGGATACGATGCTGTCAGTGTTTTTAGTCCTTCCCTTAATATTATTTTTTAAAGGTTGATATCCTGAATGAGTCTGCACCCTCCCAGCCTCTCCCCGGCTCGTTCTGCGGGGAAATCCTCCCTCTGTTGATAACATCGCATACCTGGTGGCCATCTGTGCGTGGACAGGACCCTCCCAAATTTAGCATTATGACTTCACTCCAGGACCGAGAGAAGATGAATTGTGGGGGAGAAGGGGCTTTCTTTGTCATCAGTAGCCAGAGGGGCCGGGAGAGCCGTGGAGAGACCTGGGACCGGCTTGGACGCTCTAAGCGGGGCTAGATGCGCTACGACAGAGTGTGGCGGTGTCCTGCCTCAACGCCGGCATCTCCAGAGCCACGGCAGAGCTGACTGCCCTTGCCCAGCTGTGCTCGGGACCTGAGCACATAAACGGCCACCTGGACCTCCTGCAGGAGGTGGCCCCGGCACAGCTGCCCCGGGAAAGCAGCGAGGGGTAGAAGGCAGACACCTCGAATCCAGGAGTCCCCTAGCCCAGCTTTCGGAGGATCTGAGGACCCCGCAGAACTCAGCAGGATTATTTATTTTTATTTAAATGACCCTCCAAAGGCCCGTAGCTTTCCTTGCCTCCGCTCCCAGATCCCAGCCAGGCGTCGCTGCTGCCTCAGAGCCATTGTGGGGTCGCGTGTGTGTCGGGGGGGCCATCTTGCCGATTTAACACTGCTTTTTGTGTTGTTGTTGTTTTCCCCTCCTCCCTGCCTGCCTGCCCCTTCTCCCCCAGCGAGGACGGTGTCGTGGAGAGGTCCAGCCCCAAGTCTGAGATTGAGGTCATTTCTGAGCCACCTGAAGAAAAGGTGACAGCCAGAGCGGGGGCCAGCTGTCCCAGTGGGGGTCATGTAGCCGATATTTATCTTGCAAACATCAACAAGTAAGCTCTGCTTTTCATTTTCTGCTCCCCTGAATGACTTGCGACACCCCGCCTCACCCTCTGGCCTAACCGCCCTCTCCATCCCTGTGCTGCATCCCCCCACTTCCCGGCCCGACAGCTTGCATGTGCTCGTGGCTGCTCCAAGGTGGACAGGGCCAAGGAAATATCTACAGGCCTCGTCAGCAGGCCCAGGTCTCCGGCTGGCGGCCGTCACGCTAAGGACGGGTGTGCCCCTCTGTACCCGCAGCGTCTGTCTGCTCAGACCTTCCTGGCCATCTGACTGCTGAAACTTTGGCCAAAGCTGTAGTCACTTCACGCAACTTGGTTTTGTACTGTTTCTCAGAGGTGCCTTCTCTTTTCCAATTCTGACTCAAATAATAATCTTTGATGTCTTCCTTGGCCCTTGTCTGTCCAAAGATCCAAAGTCTCGTGCATCTTCTACCAGGTTCACGTCACCCCAGATGGTTTATTTAGATATCACGTGTCTGTTTCTTCCTCATCCTGCATTCGCTCCCCTGGAGGAAAGGCAACCACTACCCCCACCAACCCCCACAAGGAAAGCTTTGTCCTGAGCTCTTTCTTCACTGTCTAACCCCCCAGCTCCCTCTTCTCTTGCCCTTTCACACCAGTAGAAATAATTTGCCATTTTTTTTCCCTATTGCTTTGGCCCTGTGTATTATCCTTCCCTGTTAGTCCCTCTGCAGATTCCCATTTCTGTCCAGCAGGCTCGTAACTGTGCCCCCCAGCTTTCACAGTGGCTGTTAGCAACATCCTGGGGTTTTAACTCCACCCACACCCGATCTGGCCGTCTAGAGGGATTCCACGCCTGTGTGTTGCTGCCTCCCCTAGAGACATTCAGGTTATTGGAGAACTAATCTCATCTCAAGGGGCCAGACACCAAGCCCCAAAGCCTACAGACCTCTTTCCGCCAGACCCTGAACCTTGGCCCAGTGCCAGCAGGATGACAAGCCCCAGGGCGCTCCCGATGAATATGGATTGGAGATGATGTACAGTTTTTATTCCCCTCTGGCTTTGGAGGAACGAAATGATTTGCACATTGAAAACCTGTTAACCGTAGCCTCTGGACACTGAAACTGGAAGGAGAATAAAAGATGCTTGTTGTTTTTAAACTGCACCAGGTCGCCCAGATCTCTTGGCTTTTTTCCAACCAGACGGTAGCAGGGGGAGTGTTTGGGGCACATGGTTCTTTTCCATCTCTTTCACCCTCTACTTAGTAAAGTAGCTGATTCAGCGCACTTGGTCAGTGTAGTTACAATTTCAGTCAGACCGGTAAGAAAGATCGAGGATTTAATTTATCTCCCTCCAGCATAGTGCCCTGTTGGGGGGGCCAGCTAGTAAAAAGTTAACTGTGGGCTAATGACATTTTCTTCATTATTTACAAGTCTACGTTAATTATAAGCCTATAATCATAAGGTTGTAAGCCTGTAATTAACCCAGAAACCAAGGCGAAGTTGGTGGAGAGAGAGTTAGCTAATTAGTCGGGTACAGATTTTTAAGCCATCATATATTTGTTGCCATTTGTAGAAAGGAATTGTAGAGAGTAATACCTTGAATACTCAAAAGATGAACATCTGGTAGAAAGTCAAGGCGGTTCCCGTGAACTCCTTGGTTGGTGGTATCAGGATGGGCTCTTGGAGGACGTGGTCTGCCAAGACGCCAGCTGGTCCGTGGGTGAGCAGCTGCCCCCCGGGATGTCTTGCCCTTAGGACTGATCGGCCTTCGAGCCACACCTCCTGCCCCACACAGCTCTCCTCCTGAGCTCCTTCTCTCTCCTGAGTACCCTGGGTTCTCTCTCACCCCTGGACCTTCACATCTGCTGTCTCCTCACCTGGTCGACTCCTCTCCCATCGAGACTCAGTCCGAAGATTTCTTTTTAGGGAAGCCTTTCTGACACCCCTGAATTCCTCAGGGCTGAGTTAGGTGCCCTTATTCTGTATTCCCGAGGCAGTCTCAGGACACAAGCTGTGCTTGGATCTCCCACCAGGTTGAGCTCCTTGAAACCAGGAACTCTGTCTTCCTCCTTCTATATTCCTGGGGCCTGGCCCACACCAGCCACTCCGTAAATCTGCCTCCTTAGCAGTTTGGGCCTTGGAAGTTAGCCCTCCTCACAAGAAGGAAAAAGGAAATTAGCAAGGAGTTATTAGGGTGCGGCCTCTCAGTTCAATTCCACACATTTACTGAGCGCCTCCTGTTGTGCCAGGTACGCCTGCCGCTTATTCAGGGACGAATAAGATGATCCCTAGGCTTCCCTGGTGGCGCAGTGGTTGAGGGTCCGCCTGCCGATGCGGGGGACACGGGTTCGTGCCCCGGTCCGGGAAGATCCCACATGCCGCGGAGCGGCTGGGCCCGTGAGCCATGGCCGCTGAGCCTGCGCGTCTGGAGCCTGTGCTCCGCGACGGGAGAGGCCACAGCAGTGAGAGGCCCTCGTACCGCCAAAAAAAAAAAAAAAAAAAAAAAAAAGATGATCCCTGGCCTCGGAGCTCACAGTTGGGCAAGGTGAATACCACAGAGACAAGTCACTAAAAAGTGGTTCCATAGATGCACTGAAGGAACAGAAGGGGGAGTGATCAAGTCTGCCTGTCCGTGGGGGAGGGAGGTCAGGGAAGAATTTGCAGAGGAGGAAAAGTCATTTCAACTGGACCTTATAAGACTCTGCGAACATCCTTTATTCACTGGAGAGTGGCTGACTCCCAAGGCTAAAGCTGCTGAGCAGGCAGCCTCACGGAGTGGCTACTGTGTGCCAAATCCCGAACCGGGCCCCGAGCATGTACGATGAGGAAGACCTCCGCAGTGGCCCTGCCCCAAGGACCAGCTCCTTATCTTCAGGTCCTACCCCTTCCCTTCTTCCGTCCTCAACTCCCACCTCAGCCTCAATGGCCCTCAGTAGATTCAAGTTCAGAGCTGCCCAGCTGCCATCCCAAACCAGAAGTGTCATTGCCTCTTAGATTAGGTCCTGTAGTATCTGATTCCAAGAGATAATGAAAATTATTCAGCAGTGGGCAACACCCATATGAATAAGATTCTGCCAGACCATTTCATCTGAGAGCTTTAGTGGTCTGAAACAGATCAACTCAGAGCCAGGGTTCAGCCCAGTGCTGGGTGACTTAGGGTCACGTAGATGTATTTCCACCCTAGAAAATGCACAAACGTGACCCGAACTCTGCAGCATTGCAGCCTCTTGAAAAATATTCTGTTCCTTGTCTGCAGAATAAGCAACAACAGCCTCTTGCCAAAGCCCAAAATAATTAGTCTTGTCAGTGGACTAAGAAACATGCTAAAATTTGGAAAAGTCATCTCTCCTCTTACCAGCAATTCCCTACCTCCTTGGTGATGGTGAGACTTTTTCTCCTGCCTGGGGTCTGGGGCCTGCTTTCTGTTCAGAGCAGGTAACGGAGGGTACCTTTTCATGAATCTGTCTCCCATTAGAAACTTTTGCTTAATCAGACATTTTTCCTGACAGCACCTTACATCTTGAGAACTCAAAGCCCACGACCACCAAGTAAGTATCTATTTCTCCTTTGCCCAGGTCGGGGGTGGCAGGGAGACAAAGACATGGAGAAAGCAAGGGAAAGTGACACAGGAGAGGACATGCTCTGTGTCCTCTCCTTCCAGAAGTCCCTGGGTACCAACGTCTGCCCCTCTCTCACTCATCCTAGCTTCCTCGGAGCCAGGGCACCCTGATCACACCGCCCTTTCTGTTTGTCATTGAAGGCAAAGGAAGCGGCCAGAATCTGGGAGCATCCGGAAAACATTTCGGAGCGACGGCCATGGGCTGAGCAGTTCCCTGACTGATTCCGCCTCCCCAGGGGTGGGGGCAAGCTGCCGCCCATCTTCCCAGCCCATCCTGAGCCAGAGTCTCCCCAAGGAAGGGCCAGATAAGTGTTCCATCAGTGGGCATGGGAGTCTCAACTCCATCAGCCGCCACTCATCCCTGAAGAATCGGCTGGACAGTCCACAGATCCGGAAGACGGTGACAGCAGGCAGGTCAAAAAGCTTCAATAACCACCGGCCCATGGACCCTGAGGTCATTGCACAGGTAACTGGGGGCTCTTGGACAAATAGCTACCACAAGTCTACACTTGTCACTGCTGCTTAGCGCAGCCCGTGCTCATTATGACGTCACTTGAAAGAGAACGGTGCTTTGTACATTATACGCTGAGTTCAGGGACTGTTAGACATCTAGACCCGATAAGATGGCTTTCCAAGAAATTTGTCGATCCCTCTCTCCCCAAAAAGAACTTGAAGACAGAATAAAAGAAGGCAGGCTTCTTACTCATATATGGGCTATTTGCAAGCCCGTTGTAATTTTTAAAGCCAGTAGTTACAGATTGAGTGTTTCTGATAGAATCCATTCAGCCCAATTTTGAGTCTTGAGACCCTGGTAGATTTCAGTCGAGTGGTGAGGCTCAGAGGTAGTTCTGGCCACATTTTCGTATCAATGTGCCATCCCCATCATCCCTGAGGCTAATCTCTGGTCCCTAGTGATAGATCAATGATCAGTCAACAATCTGCTCCTGGTTGTGAAGGCCCCAAATTACTCTGCCCCTGGGCACTGCGGTACCAGAAAGGTTTCCAGCCCAAGCCTCCAGAGGCAGTGGAGATGAGCTCCCTTGCTGCAGGGTCTTCCTTCCATGTATGCATCACACTGACGAGTCTCTGTTTTCCATGAAATATTAGAGATCCAACCCCACCTCTAAAAATACGACTCTCGGGGCCACTCCAAGCAGTTCACTCAGACGTCTCTCCCAACTCTATAATTTTCATTAGACCAGGTAGGAACTAAAGGCTCATCGTTGCCCTTTTATGTCTCAACCGAGTTGAGATTCTCCTCACCCCAACTTCCAGGGTAGAGGCTGGGTGTGGCCTCTGTTGGCTTAATCGCGGTGCTCTGCTTAGGGATGGTGTACCTGGCAAGCACAGTATTAAGCTACGGGCCTGAGATGTCTTGCTTTGCTAGCCTTCTGTTTCTGTGCCTCTCCTTAAGCTCTTGGCTGCAATCTGCCTTGCACCACGGGAATCCTCCCAGCTCCCTCTTTGGCCAGGTGTTAGGAGCGTCGGAATAGCTACATAACTGGGACAGACTCTAGCTGCAGAGCGGGACTGAGGAGGGAAATGGAGTTCTTTCTGCACAATTTTAAGGTTTGAGAACACCAGAGGGATGAGTGAAATTGAACCACTATCAGCAGAAAGCATGGATTACCCTGTAGGGCAAAGAAGCCTTAACCAGGGGCCTTTGCTTGAAACACGCAGTCTTTCCATGGGAGTTTAATCCCAAGGGAGGAGCCCTGCGGTGGTTTGGGGGTGCTAGACACAGTGTGTGGAGAGGTGGGGAGGGATCTGGGAGGTCTCCCTGGAAGGCAGCTGGCTGCATACAAAGGGTCTTTGGTTCTGCCTTGAGCCCCTGAGCTAGGACTGCTGTTTCCTAAGATCTGGAGTATTCCACTGTGAAACTCAATGGAGATTCACCTATGTGGGCTCTGGCTCCCCCTCCTGGTCACTCCTTGGTCCCCTCTCACGGTGATGGGTGGAAGGAAATGGCTTCATCAAGATGAGCACTCTGGATGGGGTGGAGCGGGGGCAGGGGTGGGAGGGTGTCCTGATGGATCCTCAGGGCCTCTTGAGCCTTCCCCCAGTCCTTGAGGAGGAAGGACTAACCCTCTTAACCTTTGGCCTTTAAAGTCCAAGATAACAAAGATCATACTTCATCTGTACCACTTTTTAAAAAAATTGTTTCTTATGTACAGTTTCAAACAAAAGTAGAATATGAATCCCATGTACTCATGACCAAACTCCTGGCCACTCTTAGTTCATCCACCTTTCCTGTCCCTGCTGGATTACATGTCATCTCATCCGTAGATACATCCGTGCATGTGTCTAAAACCTGAGGGCTCTATTTAAAAAGCGTCTCAACCACTCTGTCTAAAGGGGGAAAAAAAACCCCTCATGAGAATGAAAGTCCTTTTGCCCCACTTCCCTCCCAATCTGAACATCCATATGTTCAAAGATTTTGACCAAATAAAATCATCTGGACATCTCCTTACAGTTGGTTTCTCCATGATTTGGCCCAGGTTGTTGAAATAGGACCCTGGGGGCTTCTCCCTCCGTGAGCCTCACTCTCTCCTTTCTCCTGTCCGCAGGATATTGAGGCGACCATGAACTCTGCCCTGAACGAGCTGCGGGAGCTAGAACGGCAGAGCAGCGTCAAGCACACCCCGGATGTGGTTCTGGACACCTTGGAGCCCCTCAAGACCTCCCCCGTGGTGGCCCCCACATCGGAGCCCTCCAGCCCCCTGCACACTCAGCTCCTCAAGGACCCCGAGCCCACCTTCCAGCGTAGCGCCAGCACTGCTGGGGACATGGCCTGCGCCTTCCGGCCTGTCAAGTCTGTCAAGATGGCGGCCCCAGTCAAGCCGCCAGCCACACGGCCCAAGCCCACTGTCTTCCCCAAAACAAATGCCACTAGCCCCGGTGTCAACTCCTCTGCCTCCCCACAGTCCACTGACAAGTCTTGTACTGTCTGAGGGATGTAATTTAATTGTTCTAGACAAGGGGACTGGAGGGACTGACTGTTATTAAAATCTTCCTATTTAACTAGCTTGGGGACTTCAGTTGAAAATTAGGTTCTAAGTTGTTCTTGCAGGAATTAGCCTTCCCATCACCCAAAACCTTGAGAATGAAGCCCTCGTTATTGCCCAGCCCTCCCCCACCCTTCCTGCTACCTTCTGCTTCCCCCAGTTGTCGTAATCCAGCCAGCTACAGTACA
>NW_021146886.1:0-25000 GCF_002837175.3 Physeter macrocephalus
GGCCCGGTGGTTAAGACTCTGCACTTCCACTGCAGGGGGCACGGGTTTGATCTCTGGTTGCGGAACTAAGATCCTGCATGCCGAGCAGCATGGCCAAAAAAAAAGGAAAGAAACCCGAGGCCCAGAGAGGCAGATGTACTGACCCAAGGTCACTCAGCTGGGCTTCAAGCCCAAATCTGTCTGTTCCCAAATATTTCTCTTAACGTTGCCTCCCATTTATGACTTGGGTAAGCGTCTTGCTGCTCCTTAGTTTCCCCACCTGCAAAATGGTCCTAGAGGACTGAATTGGATGGCCTTAAAAGGCTCATTCTGCAATTTTGTTTGTGGTGAATTAAGTCTTCTGAGGTTTTTTTTGAACCAGCCACGAGCCTGAGCAGGGCCAGGCTTTTGGCCGACACTGAGGGCTGCTGATTCTAAGAGACTCGGCTACACCCACCGTGGCCCCAGAGGTAATTAATAATAAGCTAACATTTCCAAAGCACTTACCATGTGTCAGGCACTGTTCTAAGAAGATGAATTACTTTAATCCTCACCTTTCCCTAACGTACACAGTCTACAACCCCTATTTTCTAAGTGAACAAAGGTGAGGCCCTCTGTTCTCTCCAAGACGGCCAGAGTGGTCTCCTAAAGTGTCAAGCAGACCCTGTCACTCTTGCTGAAAGACATCCAGTGGTCTCTGGTTGCTCTCCGAATAGCAGGCAGACTCCATGACCCTGTTCTGATCTGTGTGGCCATTCCTACCAGCTGGCATCTTCCTTTATTTGCTTGTGAGAGGTTACTGTCTGTCTCTCTCGCCAGGCTCCAGGGCAAGGCTGGCTCGGCCGCAAACAGTGGGTTCTCTAACACGTGCTGACTGCTCTCCTGCGGGCTTTCTGTCTCTGAAAAGGCAACCCTCTCCTAACAGTTGCTCGGGCAAAAACTTCGGGGTCAGTCTTGACTCTTCTGTTTCTCTCTCATCCCACAACCAATCTAGCAGCAGATCCTATTGGCTCATCCTTCAAAATGTACTCAGAATCCCACCCTATCCCCCCTCCTCACCCTGGTCCAGCCATCATCTCCTCTCACCCCAGCAACTGCAACAGCCTCCCTACCAGTCTCCCTGCTTCCACCCTGGTCCCCTGTGAGCTATCTCCTACCAGGTGGTTCTTTTTTTTTTTTTTTTTAATAAATTTATTTATTTATTTGGCTGTATTGGGTCTTTGTTGCTGCGCGTGGGCTTCCTCTAGTTGGGGCAAGTGGGGGCTACTCTTCATTGCCGTGCACGGGCTTCTCACTACGGTGGCTTCTCCTGTTGCGGAGCACAGGCTCTAGGCGCACGGGCTTCTGTAGTTGTGGCATGCAGGGTCAGTAGTTGTGGCACGTGGGCTCAGTAGTTGTGGCTCGCGGGCTCTAGAGCACAGGCTCAGTAGTTGTGGAGCACAGGCTTAGTTGCTCCGCGGCATGTGGGATCTTCCCAGACCAGGGCTCGAACGGTGTCCCCTGCATTGGCAGGCGGATTCTTAACCACTGCGCCACCAGGGAAGTCCCCAGGTGGTTCTTTTAAAAATTAAAGTCAGCTCATTTTCCTCTGCTTCTCAGAACACTTCCATGCCTCCTTGCTTTAGGGAGAGTAAAAACCCAAGTTTTTACCGTGGCCCACAAGGCCCTGCACCTCCTGCCTCTGTCTCCTCCACTCCTCTGACCTCCCCTCCTACCGCTCTCCCCGTCACTTAGAGCCCTCAGGACTTTTGTTGTTTCATTTTTGGGGGGGCCACACCGGGCGGCATGTGGGATCTTAGTTCCCTGACCAGTGATGGAACCCATGCCCTTGCAGTGGAAGCATGAGTCTTAACCACTGGACTGCCAGGGAAGTCCCTCTTGTTTCTTGAAAACACCAAACTCATTCCTGCCTTAGGGGCTTTGCACTTGCTGTTCTGTCTGCCTGGAAAGCTCATCACCAGGTGTCTGCTTGGCTCACTCCTCATTGCCTTCAGGTTTCTGCTTAAATATTCCTCCCCTGACCATCCTGTATGAAATATCACACACACATACACATGCACACATATGCACACACACACACACACACACACACACAGACCAATCGACCTTCCGTTACTCTGCTTTATTTTTCTTCACAGCATTTAATCAGCAGTGGACATATTATGTATTTAGTTGTCTCTCTGTTTTTATCCATTTCTCCCACCACATTATAAACTCCAGGAAAGCAAGGCATGGACTTTATCTCTTTAGTTCATTGCTCTGCCCTCAGCTTCTGGCACATGGTGGAGTCCACTAACTAGTTATGACATGAGTGAGTTCAGGCTGCAGCTCTCTAGGTAAGGCACACTGGAGATCTGGGCCAAGAAGGAAGCTGTAGACATGGCTTTGAAACAACCATGCTTTTAATAAGCAAAAAAAAAACAAATAAACAGGCAACAAAAATGAATCTCATGCCCCACCCCTCCTTGCCCCATAATTTCTGATTTACCATCTCTCGGATGAGAACCTGGTACCCAGGACCCATTGTCCCATCTTCTGAAAAAACGCTCTTGCTTTTCCTCTGGAGACTATCCCCTTCCTCGGTATAATTCCTGGAGGTAGAAGGATCCACCCCTCATAACAGAGGTGGCCTCTGACTCAGACCATGTCAATCAGAGTTGTAGCAACTAGTTTCTAGATGGGCGTATGACAGAGTCCAGGCCAATCAGAGTAAGCCCCAGGACACCTGGTGGAATTGTGAATCAAGTTTTCTCCTTGCTTTGTGGTTGCTAGAATGTTCTAGGGGGCCTGCCTGGAGCTGCTGGTAGCCATCCTGCCACTCGGAGAAGGCAGGTTGCCTGAGAATGGAACCACCACAGGGAGAGGCAGAGCCAAGAGATAGGGGCAAATGCACAATGACATCATTAGATTCAGTTCCTGGAGGCAGCCATGCCTGAAGTCTTCCTTCTCTTGGACTTTTTAGTTATATGAGAGCATATTTTTTTCTTTTTTTCTTAAGTCAATTTGAGGTGGGTTTCTATCACTTGTATCCATAAATCATGACTAAAACAATGCTTGAAGTACTTCAGAATTTCTGACTCTGTCATACTGTCTCCAGCCAGGCTACACTCCCTGTGCAAACTTATTCCTCCTTCCATGCCTTTGCTCAAGCCATGCCTCCCTGCTAGAGAGCCCTTCTTTACTATCCAAACCTTGACTGTCTTTCAGGCCTGGCTCCAGTCTCCTTTTCCTCTGATCACACCTGCTACTACTTCTCCCCCTCTGGCCTCCCCTTGTTGCTGGACACTGGGTCAGGCACAGTCCCCGGCTCCTCCCTCCTCCTTCTCCTTTCAGCTTCCGGCCCCCCCACCCCCCGCCCCTAACCCCCCAGCAGAGGAAAACTCCTGACCCTGGAAGACTCGGGTCAACTTTGCAGCTCTGCTTCCCCCTGGTGGTAAGAATCAGAATTGCACTTTAACCTTGCAGCATTTCTTGCAGTCAGGCTCCCAGGAGGGGCAAAAGCCCATGTAGCCTGGGGCTGCCACACCGGATGTCCTATATTTTTATTTGCTAAACCTGGCAACCCTAACACCTCATCCCCACCCCTCCTCAGGATCCTCTTCATAGAAGCTTAGATTTTTCAGACAGGCCTTTGGAGTTACATAGGCTGAGCCCCCGAGGCTGACAGAAGACCTCTAAAGGGGGTAGACTCCACTTCACCCAGTCCACCACAGCCATGAGGGAAGGACTCATTTCTCAAAAGAGGCCCACATCTTGCTTTTAGATGAAATGTCCCTATTTCTACAGGTTGACAACTAATTCAAAGTTCATAAATTACTATGCGGGTCAAGCAAAGCATGTCTGGGGAGGATTTGTCAGGAAAACAGCAGCCAGGTTTTGACCTCCAGAGCTAACTCTCACATTTTATAGACAAAGCTATTGAGTCTCAGAGAGGGGAATGGTGCTTCTCGGTCACAAGGCCAATAAGTGTCATCTTAGGGCCCAGCCCAGTGCTTGCCCTCTGTATAACCAAGCAGGAGCCTATGCGATCTTCTTGGAGCACATCCACCCACCCCATGTCCTCTGACTGCCTCTTGTCTGTGGAAAAACTTTTGCTTCCTAGGCCTTCCCCGAGTTCCAAAGAGTAAGTTTAATGAGAGAAGTGAGAGAATGAAGAAAGAAAGGAAAACAGTCAAGCAAGAAAAACTAATAATAGTTTAGCCATAAAACAAAGTTGAGGACCTTTAGCTCCTCCTCAAGGGCTATAGGTAACATGCTGAGCCATATCCTTTGAGCTGTTTTGCAGAGACTGAAACCCCCATCAGGTGGAAGTAGTTAACTGTCTGCTGCCCACAAGCACGTAGACCCCAGACCAGGTGGAACCAGAAGGTTGATGACGTTGACTCCCAATACCTCATCATTAACCAATCAGAAGAAGGTCAATGAGCTAATCACACACACCCCTCCCTCACCCTGTCTTAAAAAACCTTTCCCTGAAAGCCCTCAGGGAGTTGACACCTTTTGAGCATTAGCCGCCTGCACTCTTTGCTTGTCACCCTGCCATAAATGCTGAGCTTTCCTTCGCCACCACCCAGTGTCAGTAGGTTGGCTTTACTGCGTGACGGCGAGCAGACCCAAGTTTGGTTCTGTAACGTCTGCCTGGCCCTCTTGAGCTTCCTCAGCTTCCATTTTCTCCAGAGCAGATCCCGCTGCAGCTGCACCACCCGCTCCTCCTCGGGAAGCGCAGGCCCTGGAAATGGGCTCCAGGACCTTGGGACAGAGATTCCCAGGCCCTGAATCCCTGCGGTGTGGCCTAGAAGGGGGCAGGGTACGAACTCCCTGCCCTGTGGAGGGAGGAGCACCTGGAGAAGGTTCCAGTGTGGAGCCTCTAAAATACAGGGACAGGTCTAAGAGCAGGACGGGGACCGAGGCTAGACAGGTGAGCAGAATCTCCAGCCACAACGAGCCTTGATTGTGCAGACAATGTAAAGTCAAAAAGGCTGACTATGCCACTTGTTGGTGAGAATGGGAAGCACCTGGAACCCTCCTGGGCTACTAGAGGGAGGGAAAATGCAAAGTCCAGTCGCTTTTCCTCTGCCGTTTGACATGGAAGGTAAGCCTGCCCTTGACCAGGCGTTCTGCTCCAGGTAGATGTCCCCAGACACGAGGACTCAGGGCCACCGGGGGCTTGGACAGCAAGGTTTGTGGCAGACTCTTCATAATTACCAAACCTGGAAACAGCCCACCATCTATCTACAAGTGACCGTCCATCCAACCAGAGGAGCAAACCGCTGATTCATACAACGTCTGAATCTCAGAACCATTACACTGAGCAAAGGAGCCAGACATAAAGGACTACCTATCGCATGACCCCATTTGTGTGAAATTCCCGAAGTGGCCTAACTCAGTTACAGCGATAAAGGTCAGAACGGTGCAAAGGCCGTGGCAGAGAGTGCGTCTCGCTAGATACGGGAGCAGTGAGGAGGCCAGTGTGGGGAGGGGGTAAGGAGGTGACCTTGGACCAGATCACATGGGACCTTCAGGCCACAGTGGGGACTTCGGCTTTTACTCTGAGGAAGGGGGGGACATGAGAGGTTCTGAGTGGAGGCTGGAGGTGACCCAGCAGGGTTTCACAGGAGGCTTCTGGCTCCTACTTGGGGAGAGGCTGAAGGGAGGGTGAGGAGGAGACCAGAGGGAAGTCTCTTTTCCCCTTGTCCCCCACTTTTTAAAATCATAGTAAAATATACATAATATAAAATTGACCATTTTAACCATTTTTTTCTGGTTTTACTGAGATATAATTGACACTGTGAAAGTTTAAGGTGTACAGTATGATGACTTGACATAGGTGTATGTAGCAAAATGCTCACCACAACAAGTTTAGTTAACATTTATCACCTGACATAGTTACAAAAAATTATTTTTCCCTGTACAGAGAACGTTTAGGATTTGCTCTCTTAGCCACTTGCAAGTACATGATACAGAAGTGTTAACTATACGGTCACCGCGCTGTGCATGACATCCTCAAGACTTATTTCTCTTATTACTGGAAGTTTATACCTTTTGACCACCTTCACCCATTTCACCCAACCCCCAATCCCTGCCTTTGGCAACTACCCACCTGTTCTTTGTTTCTATGAGTTTGGGGTTTTGTTTTTAGATTTCACATACAATCGAGATCCTATGGTATTTGTCTTTCTCTGAGTTATTTCCCTTAGCATAATGCCCTCAAGGTCCATCCATGCTGTTGCAAATGGCAAGATTTCCTCCTTTTTTTATGGCTGAATAATATTCATGGATACACGTACATCACAACTTTTTTTTTTTGCCACGCTGCACAGCTTGTGGGATCTTAGTTCCCCAACCAGGGATTGAACCCAGTCCCCCGGCAGTGGAAGCACCAAGTCTTAACCACTGGACCGCCAGGGAATTCCCTTTATCACAACTTCTTTACATTCATCAATGGACACTTAGGTTGTTTCCAAGTCTTGGCTGTTGTGAATAATGCTGCAGTGAACATGGGGGTGCAGATATCTCTTCCAGATAGTGATTTCATTTGCTTCGGATATATACCCAGAAGTGGGATTGCTAGATCATACGGTTGTACTATTTTTAATTTTTTTGAGGAACCTCCATACTGTTTTCTACAGTGGCTGCACCAATTTCCATTCTCACCAGCAGTGCACCAAGGTTTCCATTTTTGCACATCCTCACCAGCATTTGTTACCTCTTGTCTTTTTTTTTTTTTTTTTTTTTTGCAGGACGCGTGCCTCCCACTGTTGTGGCCTCTCCCGTTGCGGAGCGCAGGCTCCGGACACACAGGCTCAGCGGCCATGGCTCACGGGCCTATCCGCTCCGCGGCATGTGGGATCCTCCCGGACCGGGGCCCGAACCCGTGTGCCCTGCATCGGCAGGTGGACTCGCAACCACTGCGCCACCAGGGAAGCCCACCTCTTGTCTTTTTGATGATCCATTTTAACCATTTTTAAATGTATGGTCAGTGGCATTACGTACATTCACAATGTTGTGGAGTCATCACCATGACGTATTTCCAGAACTTTTCACCATCCCAAACAAAAACTCTGTACTCATTAACCAATAGTTCCCCATACCTCTCTCCACCCCCCAAGTCCCTGGTAACCTCTAATCTGCTTTCTGTCTCTTTGAATTTGCCTATCCTAGATATTTCCTATTAGTGGAATCGTACAATCTTTGTCTTTTTGTACCTGGCTTATTTCATTCAGTATATTTTCAAGGTCCATCCATGTTGTAGCATGTGTCAGTACTTCATTCCTTTTTAAGGCTGAATAATATTTCATTGGGTGTATATATCACATTTGTTTATCCAGTCATCTGCTGATGGACATTGGATTGTTTCTATCTTTGACTATTGTGAATAATGCTGCTATGAATACTGATCTAAGTATCTGTTTTTGATTCCCTGCTTTTAGTTCTTTTATGTGTATACCCAGAAGTGAAATTTCTGGATCATATGGTAATCCTATATTTAATTATTTTGGAGGATAGAAGATAAAGTTCATGTATCTTTTGTATTCCACAAAGAAATTCAGGTCTGTGTACATGATGGGTTATGAGAGAAAATAACTGAAGTAAAACACCATTGGATTGTATCTTCCCTTACTATATACCCCCACCTTTCCACTTTTGTAACTGTACGTTTGTTTTCTAACTCTGTGAGTCTGTTTCTGTTTTGTAAATGAGTTCATTTGTATCAATTTTTAGATTCTACCTGTAAGTGATATCATATGGTATTTGTCTTTCTCTGTCTGACTTACTTCACTTAGTATGATAATCTCTAGGTCCATCCATGTTGCTGCAAATGGCATTATTTCTTTCTTTTGTATGGCTGAATAACTTTCCATTGTGTATATATACCATACCTCCCTCCATTTTTTTTAAAAAATTTTCTTTCCTCCCTCCATTTTTGACATCTCTTCCAGGAAGCTGATATGTGCAAATACCTGTGCTCTTGTTTCCTAACCCAAATGTATAAAGTTCCATACCAGTAGGACAATATCACAAAATATTAGAGTGCCAGATAATTATATACTAGAAATGTTATGAAGATAAGAATTACCGTTCACTGAATACATGGCTATCAAAAACAAATATAAAATAATAAGAACATGGGCTTCCCTGGTGGCGCAGTGGTTGAGAATCGCCTGCCGATGCAGGGGACACGGGTTCGAGCCCTGGTCCGGGAAGATCCCACATGCCGCGGAGTAACTAAGCCTGTCTACCGTAACTACTGAGCCTGCGCTCTAGAACCCGTGAGCCACAACTACTAAGCGCACGTGCCACACTACTGAAGCCCGCGCGCCTAGAGCCCGTGCTCTGCTACAAGGGAAGCCACTGCAATGAGAAGCTGGCACACTGCAATGAAGAGTAGCCCCCCACTCGCCTCAAGTAGAGAAAGCCCACACGCAGCAAAGACCCAACACAGCCAAAAATGAATTAATTAAATAAATTTTTTTAAAAATGAATAACCTTTGGAACACAGAACACCGGAAAAAAAAAAAAAAAAGGTCAAAACCAAAACGTTTTGGTGAAAAAGAAGAGGCAGGATTGAAATGTATGGGTACCAAAGAATGCCAAATTGTGGGTCATTTTGTAATGGTAACAGCTGCTGATTGTCAGTCCATAGAAATGTTCCTAGTGTCAGTTCTCTGAATGCCTTAAATGTGACTCATTCAGCTACGGGACATTCTGTGCTCAGGTATTTGCTCCCTTACTACACGGCATTGTCACGAGCATCATGTTTGTGACAGCACATGACAAAGTACAAACATAACACCAGGAGTGAACCTGAATGTAAACTATAGGCTTTAGGTGATGATGAGCCAATGTAGGTTCATCAGCTGTAACCATGTACCTCTCTGGGGGGGGATGTTGATCGTGGGGAGGCTGTGAATGTGTCGGTTCAGGGGGTACATGGGAACTCTACTTACTTTCTGCTCAATTTTGCTGTGAACCTAAAACTTCTCTGTAAAAAAAATAGACTTTTTTTTTAAATTGCATACATGAACTGATTTCTCCAGAGTTCCTGGAGATTCAGGAAGTCCAAGCCAATTCCCCTTTCCTCGTCCCCAAAAAAGCAAACCAGATACCCCCCCACATAAAATTTCTACTTAACATCCGCTTCCTTCTTCCTCAGTTCTCTGAAGTGGAGGAAGTTGGTTGAGGTAGTGGTATTTAATGATTGGATTTGTATCATCCTTTCCACACTTTCTCTCCAAGCAGTTATCATTGTCCTTACCCCACTTCTCCTCCTGTAGACTGTGTCTCCACCAAACCCTCGTAAGTTCTTTTTTCTGTCCTGTCCGCCCTGCTGGGGTGGACATTCCAGTAGAAAAGAAGGGAATTTGGTACTAGAGTTGAGAGTAAAGTTACTAAGCTTCTTTATTAATACTCCTGAGATATGTTGTGAGGAATCTTCCCAGGAATCTTCTTCACTGGGCCTCTGAGAAGACGCCAGGATCCAAGTTGGGTTCAGCTTCTGTGATGAGTCTATTGGAAGTCTAGTCACAGCTTGACTCCCCCTGGATCTTTGGGTTCCCCAGAAGGTGACGCTCAAGACCCTCAAACTGCTACGAAGTAGCCTGGAAAGAACTATAGAGCCCAGAAAGAGCGAGAAAAATCCAAACTCCAACCAACTGTGGTGAGAGGAAGAACTAACCTTTTATATTTAATTTTTTGAGGAACTGCCAGACTGTTTTCCACAGTGCCTGCACCGTTTTTCATTCCCACCAGCAGTGTATGAGGGTTCCAATTTCTCTACATCCTCGCCAACGCTTGTGTTTTTGGTTTTTATAATGGCCATCCTAGTGGGTGTGAAGTGGTATCTCACTGTGGTTTTGATTTGCATCTCCCTAACGACTTACGTTGTTGAGCATCTTTTTACATGCTTCGTGGTCATTTGTGTATCTTCTTTGGAGAAACGTCTATGGAGGAGTCATTTCCAGTAGAGAGATGATGTCAGCTCAGACCGGAGTAAGATCAGGGAAGATAGTGTGAAGTGGTCAGCTTCTAGATATTTTTTGAAGATGGAGCCGACAGGGTTTGCTGATGGACTGCACGTGGGCATGGGAGAAAGGGAGGAGTCAAGGACTCTCCCAGGATCTCTCCAGTGGTTTGGCCAGAGCAATTAGTGAGATGGGGAAGACTTTGGGGATGCCGACTTGAAGGAGGGGGGAGGAGTTTTGTTGGATTCTGAGCTCCCTGGAACCTGAGAATTGGTCTTAAGAGGAATTTAATGTTTCAAGAAAGCGGGCAGAGGGAGAAGAGAAGTTTCCTATATTTTACCACCAAGTTGCTTTTCAGAATCCTCCATGGTCACTGCTTTACTTTATCAGTTTCTCATCAGTTTGAGTCCCCCCCCTCCACCAATTCCATTCCTAGCTTGAAGCCTGCAGGGTAGGGACTGTTCCAGAGACTGCAGATCCATCTGTGCCCAGTAGGTGGCACTGCAGTGCCAGAAATAGCCAGACAGTGGCCTGTGGACCCAGGACCAAGAACTGGAGTTTTCAAATAATTGAAATGTGTAAAAGTACAATTCTAGAATCTTAGGATCAGCCAATTGGAAAACTAAGGAAATGCCACACCTGAGCTCTGCGAACGGGAGGTTCCAGTGGGTAACTGGTTTCAAGAGGTGTTTACCTCCATGGCATATACATGAGTTAATTCCTTGCCAGTCAGTGAGGGTATTCAATGAGCACCTACTATGTGCCACAAGCTGTGTTAAGTGCTGTGGATTCAGCTGTGACCAGGACAGATTTAGTACCTGCCTCAGAGGAGTTTGGAGGGGAAACATCAACAGACAAAAGACTAAGATAACTGTAGATTGTGTGATCTAGGAAACAAACAGGATTATGTGATGGAGAAAATGGAGGGAGGGAACTAGGTGAAGAAGTGAAGTTTCAGGGGGAGGCCTGGCAGATGAGAACAGGCTGCCCCCCTCCAGACGGACCCCAGCAACCCTTTCCAGATTGAGAAGGGACTCTTGGTTGTCAAGGTCACACAGCTGACTACTACCAGGATCACAGGTCTGTCTGAATCTGAGTGGGGCTTCCTAATGGGTATTTGGGAAGATTGGATAAGGTAATATACGCAAAGCCCTCAGTATAGTGTCTGACTGTAAAAAATGGAGCTACCCTATTATTCCTCAAATAGGAGCAGGCTTTTAAAAGCAACCTCCAGGGCTTCCCTGGTGGCGCAGTGGTTAAGAATCCACCTGCCAATGCAGGGGACACGGGTTCAATCCCTGGTCCGGGAAGATCCCACATGCCGCGGAGCAACAAAGCCCGTGTGCCACTACTACTGAGCCTGCGCTCTAGAGCCCGCGAGCCACAACTACTTAGCCCGCGTGCCACAACTACTGAAGCCAGTGTGCCTAGAGCCCGTGCTCCACAGCAAGAGAAGCCACCGCGATGAGAAGCCTGTGCACCACAACGGAGAGTAGCCCCCGCTCGCCGCAACTAGAGAAAGCCCGTGCACAGCAACAAAGATCCAATGCAGCCAAAAATAAAATAAAATAAATAAATAAATTTAAAAGCAACCTCCAGATCACATCTGCCTTTCCTGCCTCAGAGCCTTTGCAATGAGGCTGATGGGAAAAGTATAACAGTGCCAATAAGACGTGCTTTACCTACATTACCCAGATAGCAAACCTGGAGGCAAAAGTGACCTGTAAACTCCAGACTTCTTCAACTCGGAGGGGGCAGACGAGGCCACAACCAGGAGACCAGTGCCTGGGAGCCCTGCTGCCCCTCAGGAGTGTGAGTGAGGAGGGAGCAGTAGGCCAGGGGCCTTAGGGTCCAATACAGGGGCTGGCACTGGGCAGGTGAACTTCCGCCCAGTGTGACCTAAGACAATGCCTGGGGACAGCTGCCCTGCACATCCCAGGGGAGAAGCTTGGCTTTATCCCCAAGCTGTGGCTGACCACTCGCTTGCTTCTCCAGACCTGCAGGTACCCTCTGCACATACACTCATCACACACACACATACACACACACACACACACACACACACTCATACATGCACACACTTGTTCACCCATTTACATGAACGTGTTCACACCCCCATACGATTCACCTGCTCAGTCTCATGTGCTCACACACATATACTTATACATGTGCTCATACCTTACACACTCAAGACTTTTATAGCCACATGTCCATTCACTCACCCACATATTTACATACCCTCAAACATATACACTCACACTTATACACTCATACCTTTAAATGCACACTCAAGAATATAGTCACACAATTTTACACTCAAACATACTTAAATCTGCTCCCACACATACACACTCAAGCATTTACACACATTTCCACTCACACATACTCATTCACACACTTACACACACACACACTCATTCACACATGCTGATACATCTACACATTGATTCACACATTTAATTAACACACACTCATACACTTACGCATATACTCAAATGTTCTATACCTCGCACACATTCGTATTCACCACACTTACACTCACACCTTCACACACCCACACTGCATTCCCTAATATACGTATATTCCACAGTCATCCCTGCACACACTCATATGCACATTCACACGCACTCGCCGACATGTCTACTTACACGCAGAGTCATACACTTATACACACTTGAGCATTCACACATGTTCATACTCAAACTCACATATTTATACACACACATACACTCACACATTCACATAGCTACATATACACAACCATTTACAAGGTCACATACTCACTCATATAAGGGAGATGTGCCCAATTGTCTAACCAGTCAGTAGCATCCAAAAGACATCTCCTTTGTGGTCCTTTCTGTGCCACCTGGGTCATGGAGTTAGTGTGCTGATCAAATGATGAGAAACTGCCCAAGAACAGGTCCTGGACTCTGCCAGACTCTGTACCCGCTGTATCTCCCCTGGACAGTGTTCCCCTCAGGGATTAGCCCCCTCACTGCCCACCTCAGGGGGCCTGAGAAAAGTCCTGGGTTGAAAAGTGATGGAGCAGGGGCCAGGCCCACTGGGAATAGCCACACTTGTCATGGATCCCAGCCAACAGCCAGGCGTGCGGTCTGATAGGTGGGAAGGGACATAGGGAGTCTTGGGACCACATGCTATGAAATCATTTACTGCCCCCCCCCCCACCCCAAGTGTTACAACTTTGTACAAATAAATAAACATTAGAGGGTTTATTTTAGGGGCCAGAGACCACAAATCTGATGGCGCATAGACCGTCTCAATCTGCAGGCTCTTTAATTTGGGCTGCACATTTAACATTTTTTAATTTAAAAGTCTTCGTGGGAGGGGAGAGCCCTTCCAGAATAGTGGAGTAAGGACCTCTGAAAATCCAGTCCTCCATAAGAACAATGAGAATGCTGGCAAAAATGGTCAAAATTAACTTTTTCAGTACTCTGGAAATTAACCAAAGGCTTACAACAATCCCAGGAACATTTACTTTAAGAAAAACAAACTGAATCTCAGTAAGAACAATGAGCTTTGTGGCTATTATCCTATTCCATTCTCCTCTCCCAGCTCTGCAGTAGCCTTGAAAACCAATAGTTTTACGATCATAATAGCCAGGAAAACCAGCAACTTAGCAGCATCTGGAGGGGGAAGAAGGCCTTGGTACTCACTAAAATGGCCTATCTCCAGAGCATTGTCATTATTTGACCTGCTGGAAGTTAAATGGTAATCCCCACTCCCAGAGTTTGTCTTTATTTGACCTGACTTATCTCTGTCAGTGTGAACAGCCTTTTCCCTGGGGGACTTTTTTCACAAAAGAAAAAAAGATCAGCAGCAATAATTTAACATTGAAGCTGCCTGAGGCACTGATAACAGATGGAACAAACAAGGAGCTGAACAAAACAATTTAAAAGAAAAGCCGGGGAATGGGATATCCATAGAGGGCTTTGAAAAGCTCCAATATATTGTTGGGAGCACATGGGCTGGGCTGGGCACCTGCCCAGGAAATACCTGAGATGGCCCTAATCCCTCACCTCTGGCTGACCTTGAGGCTCTGCTGAAGCAGAAGGTGAAGGTTGCAAAACTGTCTGATGGAACATTAAAAACATGTCTCAACACACACAGAGCCTCTCATCCAAGGCTGGGAGACTTACTGGCTCAAAGAACTTAAAGAAATCTCTGTTCAATCATTAGCTGACCACTAAGCTAACCGGGTAGAGATTTTAGTGGCCACACATGGCGAAGAATACAGATTTTACAGGATTTGTTCAGAAAAGTCACCAAACAAACAAACAGCAGTAGCAGCAACAGCAACAATGAATAACAACAACAACAAACCCTGGGGAGGGGGCAAAATCTGATTTCTAGAACTGCAACACTTATTTAAAATGTAAATGTTTCAGCAAAATTACAACACGCACAAAGAAACTGGAAAGTATGACCCATACACAGGGAAAAAAGAAGCCAATTGAAACTGTCTTTGAGGAAGGCTGGACTGTGGACTTACTAGACAAAGACTATTATTTTTTTGTTAATTTTTATTGGCATATAGTTGTTTTACAATGTTGTGCTAGTTTCAGGTGTACACCAAAGTGAATCAGTTATACATATACATAGATCCATTCTTTTTTTAGATTCTTTTCTCATATAGGCCATTCCAGAATATTGAGTAGATTTCCCTGTGCTATACAGTAGGTCCTTATTAGTTATCTATTTTATATATGGTAGTATGGACAAAGACTTTAAATCAGCTATTTTAAATATATTCAAAGAACTAAAGGAAACCATGTCAAAAGAAGTGAAGGAAAGCCTGAGAATAATGTTTCACCAAACAGAGAATATAAAGAGTTAGAAATGATAAAATAAGACAGGTAAAAAGAACCAAGTAGAGATTCTGAAATTGAGACGTATAATTACGGAAATGGAAAATCACTAGAGGGGCTCAACAGTAGATTTGAGCTTGGCAGAAGAAAGAATCAGTTAATGTGAAGATAGATCAACTGCAATTATCTAGAATGAGGAACAGAAAGAAAACAGAATGAGGAAAAAGCAGCAGAGCCTTAGAGACCATCAAGGACACACCCCATCAAGGACACCAAAATACATTTAATGGGAATCCCAGAAGGAGAAGAAAGGGGAGTGAGAAAGGGGAAGAAAGAATATTTGAAAACATAATGTCAAATGCCCAAATTTGATGAAAAAACAGTAATCTACACAACACAGAAACTCAACAGACTCAAAGAGATAAACCCAAAGGAGGATAAACTCAGAGAGATCCACACATAGATACATCATAATCAAAATGGTGAAAGAAAAAGACAAACAGAAAATCTTGAAAGCAGCAAGAGAGAAGAGCGACTCATCACATACACATGGTCCTTAATAAGCTTAACAGATAATTTTTCATTCAGAAACTATAGAGGACAGAAGGCAATGGGATGACATGCTCAAAGTGCCGAAAGAAGAAGACTGTCAACAAAGAATTCTATACCTAGCAAAGCTGAAAGCACAAGGTGGCATTTCACAGGGCTCTGAGGAGCTCCGGTTCTTTATGTCTCAGCTCAGAAAGAATTCAGTAAGAGGCAAAGTGACAGATAAGAAGTGATTTATTAGAATAGGATGCTTGTGAGGCTTACAAGCAGGCAGGCAAACAAGCTTTGCACTGTCCCGAGTACTTAGTGGGTTACATTTTTAAAATGAAAGGAAAAGAGGGGAGTGGGAGAAGACCACCTTCTTCCTTGTTCTTCAAGTCTCCCATCATTAACTCTTCCTACGTGTCAGGCAGGGGAGTTTTTGACCCTATATGGCTCATCTGGGACCATCACGGTGCTATGGAAAAATTAGTTCAGGTCTCAGTGTAATGAGGGTCTTTCACTTTCAAGTGTCACATTTCCCTAAATTATTGTTTTTTGTGTGTGCAGAGAGAATTTCCTAGGGGTCATTAACTTGTTGATATCACTGGGCAGGATGTAGGCCTTATTTTTCCACTACTGTTTTACTATCTTGAGGCATGACTCGTGCCTTCATTGCATGGCTTTGTTGCTAAGCAGTTAGCTTGGTTTTATTGTTAGGCAAGCCTGTCTGGCTTTGATGCTAAGCAACTTGCTCTGCTTCATGAGTCAAGCAAGCCCACATTGTTTCAGGATTTTCCTATTGCTTTTTTTTTTTTTTTAGTCTATTGGCTGCACGACATGCATGATCTTAGTTCCCTGACCAGGGATCGAACCCACACCCCCTGCACTGGCAGTGCAGAGTCTTAAACACTAGGCCACCAGGGAAGTCCCCTCCCATTGCTTTCTTGAGTGATCATTAACTTACTGTGGTCTCCCAAAGCCCCCTAAAGTTCCCTCTCTATCTACAATCCCCCAGTGGGATTTCTGGACTAACTATTTGATTACCCTACTCTATCCCTATCAAAACTGTCCTTCAAAAATGAAGCGGATAGGGCTTCCCTGGTGGCACAGTGGTTAAGAATCCACCTGCCAATGCAGGGGACATGGGTTCGAGCCCTGGCCTGGGAAGATCCCACATGCTGTGGAGCAACTAAGCCCGTGTGTCACAACTATTGAGCCTGAGCGCTAGAGACTACAAGCCACAACTACTGAGCCCACTTGCCACAACTACTGAAGCCTGTGCCCCTAGAGCCCGTGCTCCACAACAAGAGAAGCCACGGCAATGAGAAGCCCACGTACCACAACGAAGAGTACCCCCACTCACCGCAACTAGAGAAAGCCCGCGCAAAGCAATGAAGACCCAACGCGGCCAAAAATAAATTAAGTAATTAAAAAAAAAAATGAAGCAGATACTTGTATGCCAATGTTCATTGCAGCACTATTCACAATAGCCAAAAGATGGAAACAACCCAAATGTCCATCAATAAGCAAAATGTGATATATACATACCGTGGAATATTACTTAGCCATAAAAAGGTCTGAAGTACTGACACATGCTACTACACAGATGAACCTTGAAATCATACTAAGTGAATGAGCCAGCTACAGAAGGACAAATATTATAGGATTCCAATTATATGAGGTACCCAGAGTGGTCATATTCACAGAGTGGAAAGTAGATTAAAGGTTCCTAGATGCAGGGGGGAGGGGCTAATAGAAAGTTATTGCTTAATGCTTACGTGAAGCAGTCCTTCAGGCTGAAATCAAAGGGCACCCGAGAGTAACTCAAATCCGCCTGAAGAATTAAAGAGCACCAAAAAAGGCAATTACATAGGTAAATATAGAAGATAACATAAATGTATTTTTTGGTTTGTAAGCTTTTTTCTTTTGTCTAATGTAAGAAACAGTTGCATAAAGCAATTATTATAAGACTGTGTTGATGGGTTTATAATACATGAAGATATAATTTGTGTGACCAGAGGAGAACAAAGAAGGGGAGGGAACAGAAATATATAGGCATTCTGGGCACACAGGTCGGCAATCTCAGCCCATCCCAAAGCTCGGTTTCGGCCCTGGCTCCCTAGTCAATCATCTGACCTTTATTGATCTCCTCTGGGGGATCTAGTGGTGGCCAAGGCAGACCCAGTCGTCCCTGCCTTTGCAGGCCCCACAGAAGGGATGAGAAGGAATGGTTCGACATCCGTTCACAGGGGAGGGGCTGAATTCTGCTTGTGAGTTTTAGAAGAATTTTGTCAGGCTTTGGCATTAGGGAGAGAGTTCTAGGTATCAGGCTATCTTTCACATTTCCTGCACTGCACTTTCCCCCTTGTTTCTGTTTTCCCTTCCCTACTTTTGCTCTTCAAATTCTTTCTTCATCATGCAAAGCATTTTCTCTCACCTTCTTGACCTGGGAGCTAGGGGTGGGGGTGGGCTGGTAGGGCAGGGAAGTTGTAAAAGGGTAGGATGGGAAGGGGGGGGCACCAGAATCAGAGAATGCAGAGCCCTCAACTTCTACCCCCAAGCCAACTCTCCTTTCTGCCCCTGTCCAGACACACATGGAGGTCTCCCTGCAAAAATTCAGTAGTATAAACTGTTCTCTATCTCTTTGTTCATGTAATCATGTGCATAACAGGATGTTAAATTGCAACTTCCTACTCAGTCACCGAGATAAAATAGATAAGACGTTCCAGACCAAGATGTAAATGTTCAGAGGAAATTAGCAAAAACCCATTATAAGACCTGAAAAGGTCTTCCCAGCTTTGAGGATCTAATGATGTAGTTATTGGAGGTTAAATAAATTGGTGAGGAGAACTTCTTTGGAGAGAATAGGACTTTGAGTTTCCTCTCCCTCAGCCCTGCCCCACCCAGGGGGAGAGCAATCTAAAGGGCTGGAGAAAAAGAGCTTCAGAGAAGAGGCTGAGAGGGAAGCCTTGCCTTCCAGGTTGTCAGAAGAATGAGCAAATGTGAGGATTTCCCCTAGATGAGATGTGGGCCCCTCAGGAGAGCTGACCTAATCATGCCCCAGGGGACATCTAAGGAATGATGTCATGTTAACAGAGATCCCATGTTGTTTATGTCCAGGTTGCGGGGAGGGAAGAATAAAAACACCAGCCGAGAGTCACCAGCAGGAGGTAAATATGTTGCCCACATCAAAAAGGTAAAATGAAATGTTCTCAAGGGCGTCTAGAATCTGTGAAAGCACCCCGTGAGAGGGGTCAGCTTTACACACAGGTCAGGACAAAACCATCCTGCGTAGCGGCATCAGGCAGCTAAGGACTCTCCCGCTCCCCAGCATCTCCTCCCTTCCTTCTTCCTTGCCTTTCCACCCCTGTCCCATGGCACGGGTTAGAAACCACCTGAGCAAGATAGAGGAGGCTTTAAGGTGGGAAAAGAGAATGAAGGAGCCATCCACAGTCTAGTAGGGGGAGGGGCCATCTGTAACTTTTCATAAAGTTGGAAGCTTTGGCTATTACCCATAGTGGACATTCTAACTTCTGGACTAAGACTGTGTTTACAAACCTAAAATGAATATAGAGTTTTGTTTGTTTGCTTGCTTAATCTGGTATATTTGTCGGGGTTCTCCAGGGAAACAAAATCTCTCTCTCTCTCTCCCTCTCTCTCTCTCTCTCTCTCTCTCTCTCTTTCTCTGCCTACCTATCAATCAATCTATCTATCTACAGAGAGAGAGAGAGAGAAATTTATTATAAGGAATTAGAGTCCAAGGCCGTCTGCTGGAGAATTCTCTCTCTCTCTCTCTCTCTCTTTTTTGGGGGGGATTCTCTTTTGCTCAGGGAAGGCTTGCCTTTTTGTTCTATTCAGGTCTTCGGCTGATCGGGTGAGGCCCACTCACATTCTGGAGAGCAATCTGTTTCCTCAGAGTCCACTGATTTTAATGCTAATCTCATCCAAATGTTAATCTCATCTGGGTGTCTCACAGAAGCACCCAGAATAGCGTTTGACCAAATATCTGAGCACCCAGTGGCTCAGCCAAATTGACACATAAAATGAACCATCACACCTGGGAATGATCACAAAAACTCCGGGAGTGTCCAAATTTTCACTCAGGGACAGGGGTAGAGCTTCCTCCACTGAGTGCCTTTTAAAAAGGTAATGGGAAGCAAAATAAATATTTGTGATTCTACCCCATAAGTAGATTGCTCAGTCGTTACAGCTGTTACCTGTATTTTGTCAGGGAGTGGAGGGGAAAAGCTGTTCTTAGTAGGGGCCCATTTCTTTCTTTCTTTTTTTTTTTTTTAGGGGCTCATTTCTTTGGGCCATTTCTTTTCTTCTTTTTTTTTTTTTTAGGGGCTCATTTCTTTGGTGGCACTAGAGTCACCCTTTGGGCAAAGATCGCTCTTTTAATTGGAAAAGCATTTCCAAGGGCCCTTCTATTAGCTAAGATAAAGTGAGAGCCCTCTTCTAGAAGGAAGGAACCTTGGCCCCAGAGTTCTGCCAGAGCGAGGAGGCGGCAACTTTGAAGAGACTGTGGGGTTTTTTTCTTGGTTTACTGCTCTGGCTGGGGCCTGGCCTGGGAAGTGAGGATTCCTAGACTCTGGGCAGAGAACAAGGGATTCTGATGGCGTGGCTCCTCACTAAAATCAGAGGCAAAGGGCTGAGGAGAGAAGCAGCCAGCAGGGTCCCCCAGGGCAGGGCTCTCCAGGGCAGGAGCCGGCCAGGGCAGATATCTACTGACTGGGTTTCAGCTTTCCTTTCACTCCCTCGGGCTTTCAGCAAGATTGTGTAAGGACTCCAGGCTGGACTCGGGTTCCTCAGAGGAATTTGGAGAGGAGCAGTGTGGGAAGGTCCCAGAACAACCTGCCGGGCAGCCCAGAGCAGCAGGTCAGAGGCAGCTGATGGACGGCGTGAACAAGCAATTCATCTGTTAATGATGACTCTGGGACCACAGGCTCCCACTGCGAGTGGGTGACCCTAGGGGTCATGGTGAGGGGCTGGAGGGTTCTCGGGGCTACTTCAGAGGTGGGGCGCCTGGTGTCCGGCAGCCTGGAGCGGATCAGACTTTAGAGAAGCGCTGTAGCGTGGATGTTCACAGGGTTCTCTGCAGCCAGACTGCCCGGCTGTGAGTTCCGACTCTGCAGATTAGTCCATCTTCCTCTGATTTCAATTTGCTCGTCTGTCAGAGTGAGGTTGTGTGAGGATTAAATGAGTGGGTAGTGGGAAGTGCAGAGTGTAAAGCCTGGGATATGTATGTGTTTGTGAAGTCAATAAATGGTGTTGAGTGAGGGCGAGATTGGGGAGCATGGGCAGGTTACAGAGGCTCCTGTAAGTCACACTGGAGACCCACGCAAGGCCCTAAGCAAAGGGGAGTGAAGGCAGGTGCATGGGTTTTGAGGGCAGATGGGAGGACATTCCTGGTCTCCAGTGAGGTATCTGCAGGAGTGAGGGGCTCTCCCCATGCCCCTGAAACCCCTCTTGTGTCCCAGCCTTGCTCGTACTGCTGAGAGTAGAGGGAGAAAAAAATAAAAGGCTGTTTAGCTTTTTCTCAAACTCTTTTCTTCCCTTTGGTGGCATTGTCAGGTCAGGCAGAGGTCATTCCATTTTTGTTTTTCTCTAATATGCTTCCAGCCCAGTGACAGGGGCACAGAGGCCTAAAAATACTGTGAGCTGCCAGGTTGGATCACATCAGCCTCTGGCCGCCAGGCTGCCCGGCCTCTGCTTGGTGTTCCGTGTGGGCTTAACTCACTGGCATCTCGGGGGCACCCACTCCCCACTCTGAGACTTGGGAGTGGGATTTGGAGGGACAGAGCCTGAGATCTGGGGCTCAGGGGTGGGGGTCTCCTTAAGAGGGGCTGAGGCCCAGTCGATGGCCTCAGGATCCAGGGATAGACAGTGTCTCCAAGGTCATCTTGGCCAGCCTTCCCCTTTGTAGAGTTGGAAACGATGAGTCCCCAAAAGGGGAGGCTTTGTGGCTTTCTGAGCTGCCTGCACTGCCTTCCCCACCCACCCCCCTGCCTTTTCCCAACTTTATTCAAAGCTGTCATCTCCCACAAAAGCTTCTAAGGATCCTGAGAAGAAACGTCCTCGGGCTGGGCTGCACTGCGAGTTCAAAGTCCTGGCTCCAGTCTCCCAGGAGAGGTGGGCCCTCACTTGTCACCTGCTTCTGGGCCTCAGTTCCTTCAGGTGTAGGAGTGAGGGGTGAGGCCCTGTGGGATTCTGCCAAGATGCGAGGGAAGTTGGCAGGAAAGCTGGGGTGGGGGGAGGTCCCTGGGAACCATCCCCACTTCACCTGAAGCCCTTCTTCTTTCACCTCTTTTTTGTCCTACGAATCTTAAGGTTTCATCTGAAAAAGGGTTCTGCCACTAAAACAGAGAGGTTTCAAGGGTGTGAAGGTTCTTTCTGGATCCCGTGGTCTGTGGTTAGCTTCAGCTGCTGTCACACCCAAGTTACACCCCTCAATCCATCTGCCCTAAACACCTTGCAGCTCCCCCAGCCTGTCTCATCCCAGGCTTTTGCACATAATCCCTGCTATCCTCCACCTCCTCACCTGGTCACTTGGCAAAACCTCAGCCCATCCTTTAAGTCACAACTCAGGCACCATCTCCTCCTGGAAGCCTTCCAGACCTGTCCCAGACCTGCCTAAAGGCCTCTTTGGGGCTGCCACAAATTACAAGGTAACTCCTATCACAGCACTTATAGTACCTTTGTAATTGCCTCTACACTTTTTTGTCTATCATCAGGGAATACCTGAGTTTAAATTCCAGTTCTGCCACTTCCCAGCTGTGTGACCCCAAGCAAGTGACCTAACCTCTCTGTGCTTCAGTTTCTGCATCTCTAAAATAGTATCAGCAACACAAAATGCTTGCTATGTGCCAGTCCCTGTCTTATGTGCTTTATTTAATCCATGCAACATCCCTATAAGATTGGTATGAAAACCATTTATTTTTATTTTAAACAAATGAGAAAACTGGGAATTCCCTGGTGGTCCAGTGGTTAGGACTTGGCACTTTCACTGCCAGGGCCCCGGCGGGGTTCTATCCCTGGTCAGGGAACTAAGATCCTGTAAGCCATGCGACATGGTCAAAAAAAAAAAGAGAGAGAGAAAACTGAGGCCCAAGGTCACACAGCTTGTAAGTGGCAGGGTCAGTATTCAAAATCATGCAGCCCAACTGCAGAGGGATTCTATTGCCTCTCAGAAGCTACATCAGCAGATGTTGTGAGGGTGATATGAGTAAAAAAATAAAGCTGTTTGGCACCTAGTAGGTACTCAATAAGTGCTCACTATCTATGTTTTCCAGTGTCCCCTTCTCTGTCAGTTTACACTTGGGGATTTAAACTTGGGGATTTAAAATAGGAACCAGGCATATTTTTACAGTTTTTTTTCTTACTGTGCTTGCCCATTTACTATCATAGAATCATTACATGTCAGTGCTGGATAGGACATATGAAATAATGGGAATAATCATTATAGCTAGCACTTTTTGAATACTTACTATGTGTCACTGTGCTAATGTATTTTTTAAAATAGATTTTATTTTTTGACACAATTTTAGGTTCACAGCAAAATTAAGCAGAAGTTACAGAGATTTCCCACATATTCCCTGCCCACCCCCAACCTCCACTGTATCAACATCCCCCACCAGAGTGGTACATTTGTTACAACCAATAAACCTGTATTGACACATCATTATCACCCAAAGTCCATAGTTCATGTTAGGGTTCACTCTTGGGGTTGTACAATCTATGCATTTTGACAAATGTATAATAACGTGTATCCACTATCATAGTGTAATATAAAGTATTTTCACTACCCTAAAGATTCTCTGTGCCCTGCAGATTCAGCCTCTCCTCCCCCTCACCCCCAGCAGCCACTGGTCCTTTTACTGTCTCCATGGTTTTGCCTTTTTCAGAACGTCATATGGTTGGAATCATACAATGTATAGCCTTTTCAGGTTGGCTTCTTTCACTTAGTAATAAGCATTTAAGGTTCCTCCATGTCTTTTCAAGGCTTGACAGTTCATTCTTTTCTAACACTGAAAAATATTCCATTGTCTTGATGTACTACAGTTTATTTACCCATTCACTTACTGAAGGACATCTTAGTCGCTTCCAAGGTTTGGCAGTTAAGAGTAAAGCTGCTATAAATATCTGTATGCAGTTTGTTTCATGAACATAAATTTTCAACTCCTTTGGGTAAATACCAAGGAGCACAATTATTGGATTGTATGGTAAGTGTATGTTTAGTTTTGTAAGAAACCACCCAACTTCTTCCAAAGTGGCTGTATCATTTTGCATGCCCACCAGCAATAAAAAGGGAGCTCTTGGGCTTCCCTGGTGGCACAGTGGTTGAGAGTCCGCCTGCAACACGGGTTCGTGCCCCAGTCCGGGAAGATCCCACATGCCGCAGAGCGGCTGGGCCCGTGAGCCATGGCTGCTGAGCCTGTGCTCCGCAATGGGAGAGGCCACAACAGTGAGAGGCCCGAGTACCGCCAAAAAAAAAAAAAAAAAAAAAAAAAAAAAAAAAAAAAAAAAAAAAAAGGGAGCTCTTGCTGCTCCACATCCTCAAGAGTGTTTAGTGCTGTCAGTGTTCCAGATTCTGGCCATTCTAATAGGTGTGTAGTGGTGTCTCATTGTTTTAATTTGCATTTCCCTAATGACAGATGATGTGGAACATCTTTTCATATGCTTATTTGCCACCTGTATATTTTCTTTGATGAGGTGTCTGGATCTTTTGCTCATTTTTAAATCAGTTGTTCATTTTCTTATTGTTGAGTTGTAAGCGTGCGTTCTTTGTATATTTTGGATATGTCTTTTGCAAATATTTTCTCCCAGTCTGTGGCTTGTTTTCTCACTTCCCCGAATGTGTCTTTCACAGATTAGAAGTTTTTAATTTTAATGAAGTTCCATTTATCAATTACTTCTTTCATGTTGCTATGGTCTGAAGGTTTGTGTCCCCTCAAAATTTATATGTTGAAATCCTAACCCCTAAAGATGATGATATTAGGAGGTGGGGCCTGTAACAGGTTTTTAAATCCCTCACGAATGGGATTAGTACCTCATAAAAGAGGCTCCAGGGAGACTTCTCAGCCCCTTCTACCATGTGAGGATACAAGATGTCTGAAACCCAGAAGAGAGTTCTCACCTAACAATGCCAACACTACAACCTTGGACTTCCAGCTTCCAGATCTGGGAGAAATAAATTTCTGCTGTTTACAAGCTAACCAGTCTGTGGTACATTGTTATAGCAGGCTGAATGGACTAAGACATATAGGTCATGCTTTTGTGTTGTATCTAAAAAGTTATCACCATACCCAGGGTTGTCTAGATTTTCTCCTATGTTATCTTCTAGGAGTTTCAAGTTTTGTGTTTTATACTTAGGCCTATGATACATTTTGAGTTCATTTCTGTGAAGGGTATAAAGTCTGTATTTAGATTCATTTTTTGCATATGAATGTCCAGTTGTCCCAGAACCATTTGTTGAAAAGATTGCTTTTCTCCATTGCATTGAATTTGCTCCTTTGTCAAAGAAAAGTTGATTATATTTATATGGATCTATTTCTGGGTGCTGTATTCTGTTCCATTCATCTATTTGTCCACTCTTTCACCAATATCACTCTGTCTTAATTACTGTAGCTTTATAGTGAGGCTTAAAGTCAGATAGCGTCAGTTCTCTAAGCTCTTCTTCAATATTGTGTTGACTATTCTGGG